>NC_079894.1:15699553-15832218 GCF_024868665.1 Triplophysa rosa
GAATAATAATAATAATAATAATAATTTTGAATAATAATAATAATTTTGAATAATAATCATTCAGTACCAGGATATGAAATAAAAACAAGAAGAAAAGAATAAGAAATAAAAAGTGTCCACTAAATGCATTTAAATCCTCTAATTATGCTCATTTAATTTTAATCTGAAAATTATAGGCAGGTGTATAAGAACTAATCTGCAGTAAATAGCCTTACAGGAGCAGAAAAGAATAGCCCTTTGACAAACATTAGTACATCAGTGCTCCAGGACCACATGCAATGACATTTGCAAGGATCTAGCATAAGACTTGATTCTATTCTTTAAAGAGTACATAACTAGAGATTTTTAAGGTCCTACTTTGGTTTATGGAGTGTCCAACAACAAGTTTATGTACATAGAAGGTGTAAAAACACTATTATTTCGTAATAATAGGCAGTTATTCTTACCTTTACTTCTTGACTCACTCTTAAATGATTCATTTCGCGATTCATATATCTAATCCCCTCCTTTCCGCTAGCCTAGTCTGATGTGATTAGTGCTGTAGTACTCGAGTCCGGTCTCGGAATCGAGTCCGGACTCGAGATGTTTTTTAATGGTCTCAGACTTGTCTTGGACTCGTTGGTATTTGAACTCGGACTTGGTCATTGGTCTCGAAAATGTTCTAGTCGGTCTCGTCCGAGTCCAGCGATATATTTTTTATTTTCTCCTTCAAAACAAAACATTGATAGAGCAATATTCTTGTGATCTGAAAACTAATGATCCGAAAACTGTTGCCGACTCTCGACTCTAGAACGAGGGCTGCGCGTGCTCATAAGTTCTCTTTTCACACAGCAGTTCAGTTCAGTGTGTGCTGTTGTTGTAACTAAATAACTCTGGTATATTGGTTCAAGTCCGCGGGACTGTCATGCACGCCAGAAAGTGAACAACTAATTTGAGAATTAATTAATTAATTTGTGGATAATATTAAGTGTTTACGGGAGACGCTAAACGGGAACGATTCAGCTGAACTGGTTCCACCGGTTCACTAAAAAGAAAGAACCGGTTCAAATGAACGATTCGTCCGCGGCGCGAACCAGCGTCGATCATTCATCAGGCACGATGTCAGCGAGCAGCGGCATAATACAGATTGGTTTTACAAACCATAATAAATGTATCGACAGTGCGCTTAAAAGGAAACTTTTTGCAACAAAACTTTCCCCGAAACATGTGGGACAACATCCAATTTCGTAAGACACCTGCAAAGGCATCACAAAGAGAGGTAAGTTAATGCCATGTTTCAGAGTTAGCATTGCATTTGAGTATTTTAGAAAGTTTGGAAAGTAGGGCTTAAAGATAAGATTGATCGTATTTTTATTGTCATTGTGATGAACATGTTATTTAAGGATGGACACCGACGTGCTTATAAACGGGCTTATAAACGAGCCGTTGAGCCTCTGCTCTTTCAAGCGGCTCCTCTATCGAACACGCACGTGCACGGGCAGGCGCGCGCACGCACGCACACACACACGCACAAAAGTGTTCATTGCTGCACAACCTTGCTGTTAGGAGGGCTGATAAAAAAGTTCCTTAAAAAAGTAATAAACAGTTACACTTCGGCTTTGTGACTTTAGTGCTATACCTATATAGTAAAAATAAAATGACCTTATTCTATCTGCTTTTTGATCATTACAAACAATAATGAAAATGATTATCTTAGAATAGAAGATATGCTGTCTCTTGCATCACATAAATTATCAATAGTTAAGTATGTGGTCTTGTAGTCATGATTTTTTTCTGTCTCTGTCTTGACTGTCTCAATTGGACTCGGTCTTGACTTGGACTCGAACCTCTTTGGACTCGGACTTGACTTGGACTCGAACCTCTTTGGACTCGGACTTGACTTGGACTCGAACCTCTTTGGACTCGGACTTGACTCGGTCTCGACTAGTCCTGGTCTTGGACTTGTCTTGGACTCGACAATGGTGGACTTGACTACAGCCCTAGATGTGATTGGTCAGATGGTCTAGTCTGCTGTGATTGGTCTACCGCGAATGAGGCTCACGAGCTACAGTGTTTGGGGGAGAAGAGTGAAGTTTTCGCGGGCAGTCCTAGCAAAACGTAGGCGGGGACTATATGTAGTGATGTAAATCTGCGGCGGTTCGCGAATCGTACTAGGGATGACTCGTTTGCGTGATTCAGAGTCGACTCCCTTTTTTTCCAAGCCAATAACTTTGTTATTCATTCACCTTCGGCTTTACAACTTGGTAGACTTTCAAACATGGCAACATTACATACTGCAGGAAATGTAATTTCATGTAAGATCATGTAATCATGATCTCATGTTATGTACTTGTTAATATCTGATCAGATAATTTGCAATCAATTGAGAAGGACCATCTCCCTGCTCTCATTGGTTAAACCTAAATGACCTTGGTGAGATCAACTTAAAAACTACTTCAGAGACATCTGTGAATGTTTAACAATGAGACCAGTAAGGAATTTAAGAAAGTGAATAAGGTCAATTTTACATTGACCATAAAGGGATATTCGCCCCCAAAATGAAAATGCTGTCATTAATTACACCACGACAATTTTTCCAAATTTCTTTCTTTGTGTTCAGCAGAACAAAAAAATATATACATAAAATAAGTGAGAAAATGATGGAAGAATTTTCTTTTCTGGGTGGAGTATCCCTTCAAGAAGCAATCACGATTTCTTTCATTGACAACTCACAGAGACAAGCCGCCGCTATCAGTCTAACAGCATCATACGGAGGCTGACACGTGGGGTAGAGAGCTTCCACCAGGTAGTTGGCAAACGTCAGCGAGATGACAGCTTGGCTGGCCGGCTCGATCAGTAGAATGGATGTCCACAGTCGGATAAAGGCAAGGAAACCACCGAAAGCTTCCAGGATGTACGCATAACTAGCTCCAGACTTTGTAATGGTGGTTCCAAGTTCTGCGTAACACAGAGCGCCAAATACAGAGAATATGCCACCGAGAGCCCAGATAACCAGAGAAAGACCGTAGGAGGCGCTGTACATCAACACACCTTTGGGCGACACAAAAATCCCCGAGCCAATCATGTTACCCACGATTAAACAGATGCCATTGCCGAGAGATATCTCTCTCCTCATGATCATCTTCTCGTCCTGCTTATCTGGACCATTGCAGGAATCAGCTGTTTTCTTCAGATCCAGGTTTGAATCTTCTTTTGACCCTGGACAGAGCCTTTGGCTTATAGACATTAGTTTCTTCATGCTGCAGGAACATGAAAAGTATTAAAGGCATTATTTTGTCTCCATTATCTTTCACAGTGAATAGTTTTGTTTTATAATCAACTTGATTTCTTGCTTTTGACTACTTGCCAGAAAACTTCATTACTTCATTTTACACTTAATCTTTCAGCAAGCAAGCAAACTGCATGATGTGTATAGAGGATTATACAGTGAGGGAAATAATGATTTGATCCCCTGCTGATTTTGTAATTTTGCCTGCTTACAAAGAAATGAAGGGTCTATAATTTTTATGGTGGGTTTATTTTAACTGATAGAGACAGAATATTAAATAAATCAAGTGAAAAAATGTTATAAAGGTTATAAATTGATTTGAATTTCAGTCAGTGAAATAAGTATTTGATCCCCGAGAAAAAATAACTTTGTACTTGGTGGAGAAACCCTTGTTGGCAAGCACAGAGGTCAGACATTTCTGATAGTTGGTCACCAGGTTTGCACATGTGTCAGGATACATTTAGTCCACTCCTCTGTCAATCTTTAAGGTTTCTTGGCTGTCACCCAGCAAATTGGAGTTTTAGCCTCCTTCACAGAGGTTCTATAGGACTAGGGTCTAGAGACTGGCTAGGACATTTAATGTGCTTCTCCTTAAGCCACTTTTTGGTTGTCTTGGCAATATGTTTTGGGTCTTTGTCATGTTAAAGGCACATGCACGACCCATCTTCAGTAATCTAGTTAAGGAGAGGAGGTTCTCGTCCAAGATTTTATGGTACACTGGCCCGTCCCTCAGCCCCTCAATGCGGTGAAGTCATCCATTACCCGTAGCAGAGAAAAAGCTCTAAAGCAGAATGTTTCCAACACTGTGCTTCTCTGTAGGGATGGTGTTCTTGGGGTCATAGTCAGCATTTCTCTCCCTCCAAAAACAGGAGTCCATTTTGGTCTCACAGCACTTTCGCCAAAGCCTTTTCTGAATAATTTTGATGTTCATTGTCAAACTTAAGACGAGCCAGTCGGGCCTTCTTGGGCAGGAGGACCTTGCGGGTGCTTCAGGATTTCAGTCTACTGTGGCATAGCGTGCTACCAATGTGTTACCAATGTTTTGCTTGCTAACTGTTTTCCCAACTGTCTTGAAATCATTAACAGGCTTCTTCCGTGTAGTTCTGGGCTGATCTTTAACCTTTCTCATGATCATCTTTACTCCATTGGGGAAAACTAGCAGGGAGCTCCAGACCACGGGCATTTAGTTATTTAGTATTTCTTCTATTTCCAAATAATCGCACCAACAGATCAAATACTTATTTCACTGACTGAAATGCAAATCAATTTATAACCTTTATATAACATTTTTTCCCCTGATTTTTTTAAATATTCTGTCTCGATCATTTAAAATAAACCTACCATAAAAATTATAGACCCTTCATTTCTTTGTAAGCAGGCAAACTTAAAATCAGCAGGGGATCAAATCATTATTTCCCTCACTGTATGTAATCTTTCTGTAGTTATTGAGGTCTTAAGCACAAAGTGCAAAAAAATGGTTTGTAAGACCATAACTTTCATGTAGAAGAGAAGCTTTAAGTTTGAACTTACTTACAGCAATACACAAAACAGACACTGAGGGCCATTTTTAATAAACAAAGTTATACTTTACCTTTATTCATGCGAGATGGAATGCTGTGGAAAAAAATCAAGTGGCTAGATTTTGGAGAGGAAGGATGAACAGATGGGTTATGCTAGTTAACTGTACAATGGTAATTCCGGTTAGAACAGAGAAAGTTAGACTGTGACAAGTGCTGTCACAATTCTTGACCGCATAGAGAACCTCATGTGTTTTCCACCACAAGCAAGATGGCTTCTAGAGTTCCTCTGTCTATTTTAAGAGGTCTGTTCTCAGAGAGAGAGAGAGAGAGAGAGAGAGAGAGAGAGAGCGAGAGAGAGAGAGAGAGAGAGAGACTTTAAACCTTTAAACTCGCCTCTGGGTTTAGCATTCAAAAATATGTCATCCCTGCAGTACCCTATTGCAGAGAAGCAGAAAGTTTTCTTAGAAATGAACAAAACTGTTACATGTTTGTATACAGAGTAACAGCCTTGTTTCTTTATCATAAAAGCTTCTTAAATCATAAAATATTTCTCAAGCCTTGGTTTTAAAAGGACATCATTGTTTAAAGTGGTTAAAATGTATCAAGTGATTAAAACTTGATACATTAGTCCTACTAAAAATAATTTGTGATTTAAAATTCTTAAACTATAAATGTAAAGTCTAAAGTAACATACATAGAAAACCCTATTTGTAATTCAGTGGGAAAACTGGTGTTCAAAAACACACTTGTAAAAGGTGATCACCTGTAACTGGATTAATACTTAATAATTAAGTCATTGTGTAAACAACTGGCAGAGAGTTCAGATTCAGAAAGTTTTTTTCTGGGCATCAGGAACCACAAAACAAGACAACACACTTGCATTCAGTAAATACTACACGTTTTAATAACACCTCAAACTTGACCATTTTTGGAAGTTCCTTATCACACAGTAACAGAACGCAGATGCTACTTGTACACTGCTACATAAGCTTAACATTATTGTCATTATATATTTGTTATTTGTCAGCAAGACAACACTCTAAGAAACTCTAAAAGTTCAAAGGCAGACATGAATGTTGAAATAAGTAGCACAGCCATTTCAATTACTGTAAATCCACAGCCAGTGTGATGTTACATATTACATAGCATGTAAAAGTGTGACGAACACTGTAATAAACTATGTCTTCTGTATCCAAGCCTACATTCTGTTTAGGCAAGTCAGAATTTGGCGTCATATTGTATTGCTAAGTTGTGTGCCGACACTCACTGTTTATTTAGCATCTGAATAACAGAGTGAGTCTAAAGATGCATTCAGCAATGCAGCATCACTGGATTGGCACAGCACTTTAAAGCCTGATACTAAAATAAAAAAAGACACAGCAACAACTTATCACAAACCACTTAAAATGCATGGAAATTATCACTTAATGTTATACATGACTATATAAATAAATACAAAACGAACATAACTCTTGATATTGTAAATGGTCCCCAACCCCACAAAAAATCTACAGATCTTAAAACACCATCTTTTTAAAATCATTATTTGTGAGTCTTCCGTATGACTACTGAAAACAAAAGTCCCAAAGCACAGCTTAAAAGCTTAGAAGAGGAAACATGAATGGAGCAGCCAGTTTCAGGACATTCCACGACATGAAGTCCACCTAGGGAACGTCTTCAAAATACTGACGTTGCATCAGAAGAAATTCTGCAATGGCTTGTATAATGCTTGTTTGCACAAAGGGAAAATTAACAGTAGCATGCAAAATCACTGTCACAGGAATTTCAAGTCTCAACACTGAACAAACAATGAACTAGGGTTATCACAAAACTTATCAAGCACATGACTGACTCAGTACCCCAGTAGGCCAAAAAACAATGAAGAATAAAGTCAGAAATTTAGTTCATGACATCATAAATTTGCGTTCTGTCTGTGTTAATTTAAAGCATTCCCTTTGGTTTATAATATTAAAACAATTAAGAGTCAGAAATAATATCTTCAAACAAGACAGAAAATCTGCTGGTCTAAACAAGTAACTCAGTTCCAAAGACTTAGATACTATTTGTTCATAATTTCCTTAATAAACATTTTGCCAGTAGGAGCTTTTTTAAGATCTATCCAGCTGATGTTGACAGTTGCTCTATGCTCAAAGTGCTATTAACTGTCTATTCTGCTACATGTGGAGCAGGTGATGACAAGCGTAAACCTGTCTGATGTTACGCAGGATGGCACAACAATTAATTTATCAAAGCAGAATTTGCCTAAGGCATTTAACATGCACGGCTGCATATGGTTTGATAGGCAGATGAGGTCAAACACATGGAAGTCATGTGTATCTTTGAGAACGACAAGAACTTCAAGTGAAAGTTACCCTAAAATGAACTCACTTTCTTTTCATTTAAAACCTGTATGACTTTTTTCTTCTGCAGAACACAAAATGAGATATTTTGAATAATGTTGGTAACCCAACAGCGGCGTTACCCATTCTCTTCTAGTGCAGTCAATGGGTATCGATATTGTAAGGTTACCAACATTGTCCAAAATCAATAGTTTTATAATTTGTGGCACCTAGTATTGCTACAGTAGTCAAAAAAGCAAAAAAGGTCAACCCGGTCTGGCAAGGAGCTTTCTGTGCTTCATCTGGGCAGAAGAATTGTGACAGATTACAACTGTGATAAAGAGAATACGACATTAGCATTTCAAATGTCAAAATAAAAGCCTCAGAAAAGAAGGAATAGTGAACTAGTTGGCACTTCATAATGCATTATGGCACAACCAATGGCATTTGAATGGACCTTAGTCAAGGTAGACCATATTTCATTTGACTCAAGTACAGTCTGATCGATAGTTCTATGTCTCATCCCATTTTCAGCATGTTTTTGGAGTCATCTCTACTGGCACAAATGTACAACATTACAAACTACTGAACAATCTCTGCATTTATCCCACTCAAGTTTCAATGTGGGAAAACAAAAGCACTGGTTTACAAAAAGGAAGACCGTACAGCTGATTCACACTACTTCCAAATCCCGTCCTGTCTGTGCAATTGTGAGGATTTGTTATGTGGGTAAGGCAGCCAAACAAAAAGAGTTACAAAATGATGTGCTGACAGGGAGGGTGTAAACGACGACAAAGGTTTAAACACCATTTTGTGGAACTTCAACACTGCTAGAGTTTGTTTTCTCTTCAAAATGGGCCATGCTAAACTCCACAACAAAGTGCTCATCTGGCCAACACGTTTTTCCAGGAATACAAACTACCACCTAAGCAGCAGTAACAAAGCAAGAACTGTCCTTTAGCAGAACCCTAGAAACAAAACGGAGGACTCACATTTCTTCTGTTCGAAGAAGGTCAGAAGACGTTTCGATTGATGTTAAAGGAGTTGGAGAGGAAGGGGGCGGTGGGAGCAGTTTATGGTGGTGGAGGGCTGATGGTACTGATGTCAGGATAGGGATTTAGGCCCATCTGTCTGTTATCCAGAAGTTTCCTCACCACCACACGACAAAACTCCTCGCTGTGCCGGTCGCAGGTGTCCAGAAGCTTGCGTACCTTTGCGGTGCGTGTGGGTAGGTTCACTACCAGTTCGTAGTCCTCATGCATCAGCAGCTCGCGAGCCAGCAGAGCTTCTAAGCTCTGGTTGAGACACGCCTCCGTCATCTGCTGAACAATGTCCTCCCGTCGGGATGCGATCCAGCGGGTTGCGGGACCCTGGGGGTCAAATCCTGGGGTGAAATCTGTGGACACAGTCAGGATGTGGACATTAGAAATAGACTATGTGACATTACAGTATTTTCCTTTGTTCATGTTTTTGAAAGTAACAAAGTAATGGAAGAGATGAAGATGTGTCAGACATGTTGAGGGTTTGGCTAAAAAAGACATGGTACCTTGCGGTTGTGGCTGTAGGGTGAGGGGTTGTATGGCTGGGGCCAGATCGCTCTCACACTGGGGTGAATGTGTTTCCAGGGGTATGTTGAAGTCGGATACGGGCTGGGCCGTCTGATATTCAGGACTGAGGTTGTTACGAGAGCAGTGGTCCACTAGAGGCTTTGGAGAATCCAGTGGAATGGACACTAATGATGACGGAAGACCTGAAAAACATGTAGAACATCAGTGATAAACCAACCTACAGTACGTTTAAAACTTTTAAGTGTGTGTGTGTGTGTTAAGATGTAATCTTGCCTTGAGAAGGTGGTATATTTGATATGGTAAGGAATCCTGGATGGGATATTTCTGCTTCCTGGGAAGAGCAGGAACCTGATCCAGACATGGAACAGTTGACCTGTTGTGTAACAATAACACTAGAAGTAAGAAACCCACCGGACAGTTTTCATGTCTGCTCAAATGATGAATCATAACACAAAACAGGACTTCGATTTTAAAATAAAAAACACTGGCCACCAGACATTTTGCACCTTCATAGTCTTTTCCTGGGTTTGTTTTCCATTTGTTTGAGATGATGAGCAGCAGCTTGATGGCCTCATATACTTGAAGAAGGGAAGGATAAATGACAAAATCAGTTTTATGCCTCACATCCAGAAACTCAATACAAAGACTATTTACAGTGTTTATCAGTAAAACATCCAGATAATGTTCTTAAGAGTTTAAGGTAAAAAAACATGGTCAGCATAAACACTCACTTTTGACCGTTTGACTTCCAGTACTGCTTCTAGGACATCAATCTCATCAAACTTTCTCAACATCGGCTCCAGTTCGATAAGACAATCTATAAGACAAAACAGATAATAGATGACGCCTGTGTCTAGAACAGTGGTTTTCAACATAGGTCAAAAAGAGAAACAAAACCCTTAAGTAGAACCAGAATGATAACAAAACTTATTAAAATTTTCATCCTGACACTGTTAACACACTATTTAAGAATAAGGGTATTTGATAAGGCAAGCATTAAAATGACTACTGCTCATACCTAGGGTTGATTTTTTTAACGTGTAAATATCAGGATTGCATCATGTACCATTTGTGCTACAGAAATTAATTTTTATAATCCACAATAAATGTAAAGGTGTTGCTCATGCGGCGACTCGCAACAGGTGTCAGTAGTTGAGTGCGATTACGTGAGCGTGGTTTTTTGTCTGTCGGCTATGAAGGTATTTTTGGTGCAAAACAACTGAGCGCCTGTGAGAGTGGAACTTGTAGTTGTAGAGAGTGGAACTTGTAGTTGTAGAGGTCGGCCACACATGTGTATCAGTAAATTTGAAGTCAAAATTTGAAGTTGCAAACTTGTAGATTGTTTTTCTCTCTCGCCTTCTTGAATCCTTCCTTGAATCTATACATATTTTTTATCCTTAAAGAGTACATAACATGAGATCATGAAAATTACATTTCATGAAGTGTGTAATGTTGCTGTGTTTGAAAGTAAGCAGTCTGCCAAGTTGTAAATCCGATGGTGAATGAATAAAGTTATTGGCTTGGAAAAAAGGGATTCAACTGTGAATCATGCAAACGAGTCGTCCCTAGTCCTATTCGCGAACCGCCGCGGATTTACGTCACTACATATAGTTCATGCCTACGTTTTGCTAGGACTGCCCGTGAAAACGTAACTCTTCTCCCAACACTGTAGCTTGTGAGCCTCATTCGCGGTAGACCAATCACAGCAGACTAGACCATCTGACCAATCACATCAGACTAGGCTAGCGGTAAGGAGGGGATTAGACAGATGAATCGCGGAACGAATCATTTAAGAGTCAGCCAAGAAGTACGGTAAGAATAACTGCCTATTATTACGAAATAATTGTGTTTTTACACCTATGTACATAAACTTGTTGTTGGACACTCCATAAACCAAAGTAGGACCTTAAAAATCCCTAGTTATGTACTCTTTAACCTTTCTTAATTGCAATGGTTCTATGGAAGATGGGTGCCACATTTTTGTTGGTGTTAACGCTTCTATTCGTTTTTGTTGCCGGAACATTACCAAACAGGATTCAATACTCCAGAGATTTTCTCCTGGGATTGAATACAGGTTGTCTGGTGCCGAGGCAACTCACAGACTTTTCTCTGCTCAAGGATACTATAGCTTATAATAATAGCCAGCTTTTCAGTCCTGATGGAAATGGTGGGACTAGAGGAGGACAATGAAAAGAGCCAAGAAGGGTGGCGTGAGACAGCGTGTGAGAACATCAATGAGGAAGAAACGTCTGCCTTTACAATCAATAGTCTTGGCTGATGTCCAGTTGCTTAAAAATAAGGTTGACGAACTTCAGGCACGAGTATCCTACACATGTGAGTTTAGAGATGCATGTGTGTTGGCCTTCACAGAGACGTGGCTGACGGATGCAGACATGGATTCTGCCGTTCATATTGATGGATTTGGAGTACCAGTACGCCTTGATCGCGACCCAGGTATGACGGGGAAACGACAAGGAGGTGGAGTATACTTTTATATTAAACCACGATAGTGTAATAATATAACTGTAAGGGAGAACGTTTGCTTACCGGACATTGAGCTGCTTACAATTTTTCTGAGACCATACTACTTGCCCAGGGAAATTCCCCAAGTGTTCCTGACTGTTGTGTACATTCACCCCAAAGCTAATACTAATAAGACAAACAAGGTGTTGCTCTCTGTGGTACAAAGACTTCAGTCCATCTCACCTGATGCTCCGTGCTTTGTTATGGGTGATTTTAATCACAGTAACTGTAATAAAACTCCACCATTTCCATCAGTAAATCACTTGCCACACTCATGGAAAAAAGACCCTTGACTTATGTTACGGATCCATACGGGGGGACGTATAGATCCATTCCTGAGCCTCCGCTAGGTTCTTCTGACTACAGTGTGGTGCACCTGGTCCCAACATATAAGACTGTGCTGCGAAGGAGAGGCACAGAGACACAGAAGCTACAAGTGTGTAACGAGGATGGTATTTTGGCTCTTCAAGGATGCTGTTCATGACTTCACATAATAACGTTGAAAAGGTCACGCTTGACGTAGGCATAAGTACTGAGTCAGTGTTTACAAATGTGTAGAAGGAGGACCGTTCAAAAGTTGTTGAATGTTCAATGACACGTATTCAAATGTCTTTGTGTCAGTTTATTGTTTAAAATGGTCATTTCTTGTGCGTATCCTGGATGTTGTAATATTAAAAAAGCGTGACCTTTCCAAAGTAATTACGTATTATGTGAAGTCATGAACGGGCATCGCAGAACAGGCAAGGTGAGCATTTGTGTTTATAAAGCATATATTTTTTTTTTTTTTAGAAAATGACCGATCGTTTCGTTAGATAAGACCCTTATTCATGTGCTGGCAGAAAAGCTTATTAAATTGTTTTACTTGGATTTTAATTTGGTAAGATGGGTAGTTGATTTTCTATCGAATAGGACCCCGACCCAGTCTAGTTTAGTTAATGGCATGTTATCCTCCAAGTTATGTTCTTCTAAGGGTTCTCCTCAGGGGTGTGTTCTTTCCACCCTCCTTTTTATTTTATATGCCAATGATTGTAAGAGTACATTTGATGATAGGTATATACTGAAGTTTGCCAATGATACTGTTATTGTGAGCATTCAAGTCAATGAAGAGACATGTCATGGACCTGTGGTGGAAGATTTTGTCTCCTGGTGTGCAAAGTGTAATCTAAACTTAAACATAGCTAAGACCAAAGACATGATTATAGGCTTTGGAAAATCTGCCATCTCTATCTAGCCATATAGTAGCCAACATGGTCAACAAAAAAGTCTCCAGACCTAAGGAAAGGAAGCCTCGCTCATCGGCCGTAACCATTCATGGAGAAGAGGATCAACAACGGCCATGAGATGACACATGCGGTTCCGGCTTGATTAAGTGGAAAGCGGCAGCCGCCCGATAACAACGCACACAACAAGTAGTATGTAACCTGAGTTTAGTACTGTGTTATGGCTTGTTTGAACGCAGTTTGATGGGGTTACTGTCACTTGTTGAAGTTTGGTGCTGTTATTGTTCATACCGGGTTGATTGCCACTGATCGGGTTATGTTTACTAGAGTGTTGTTAGCTTTACATTGGATTCAGTGCCTTGGTTATTATATCGTGCCTGCATGTGATTGCTGTGGCTATTGGTTGTTGGCTTTACGTTCGATTCATACTGTGGTGGCTATTTGCATCTGCCTGTATGCACAAAATGAGTGGATCAAATGCTGGTTCTTCCTCAATTTCCTCTAAAATGGAGAAGAGAAAAATCACTATAACGGCAACGGCTTTGGCCAGCAAGACTGAGTCAAGTCAGAAACAGGAGAAGTAAACTAATTGAAGGGCCAGATATTGTCTCTCAAAGAGTTCATGAGAGATGATCAAAATGTTTCACAAGTTAAAGCACAGTTTGATGTTCTGCTGCGATTGTCTGAAAATGCCACTGCATTGCACAAATCTCTGATGCCTTTAATTCCATCAGAGGAATAAGAAAGACAAAATTCATGGTTCGCAAGCATCACCGTATACAATCAAGGATGTATTAATGATGCCAAAGTGTGGATTTCAGAAATTGACAAGCCGCGTTCAGAGCGAACTCATGATGCCGAGTGTCACCAGGAGGTTCTGTCAGAGGAAGAAAGCGGAATTCATGAGGCTGTAAAAAAGGGAAAACCGGAACCATCTTATCTTCTCAACATGATGACATACTGCCAAGTGACAGTATATCCAACATAAGCAGTAGAAAACAAGGTTCAAAATCAAACATTTCATCAGCACGTCTCAAAGCAGAGGTGGAAATAGCTGCTCTGCTTGCCCGTCAAAGTTTGCTAAAGGAAAAACATTCTCTTGAGGAGCAGGAAGAGAAATTAAGACAACAAAAAGGAACAACTTCAGCTTAAGGCTGATATAGCCTCATCAATGGCAAAAGTGAATGTTTTAAGAACCTCTGAATATGATGTGCGGAGTGCTGCTTCTCATCGACCCGATGGCATGGAGTCATATTTTAAGAAAAAAGGAAAAACTGTGGCAGCTCTTAACGTTGATGCAGAGACTTTTGTTCCACAGAATCCTGGAGAGGATGAAAACGGAAAATCAGAGACTGGAAATTCTGATTTATGCCTTGACAGGCTAAAGCAAAAAAGGGCAGACAATACTATTGATCTCCAGCAGAGGCCCTCTGTGTTCATGAGACCGCTCATTGTTCCAAATACTACTGCACTTCCAGTGTCTCATCATAGAGATGTCCATATACTCTTTTCCACAAACATTAATAGTGACCAGAACCACATGTTGTCTGTAATGGAAAAGCAGAATGAGATAACATCAATGCTGGTGCATCAGCAATGTCTTGCATCACTGCCTAGAACAGCCATCCAAATATTTGATGGTGACCCTCTACAGTACCACTCTTTTATACGGTCATTTGAACAAGTAATTGAGAAAAAGGCTGACAATGCTGAGGATAGCCTACACTTTTTGGAGCAGTACACTAGGGAGAAACCACAACAACTTGTTAGGAGCTGTCAACATGTGACTGATGGCTCAGGATATGCAAAGGTAAAGACTTTAATGCATTAACACTTTGGAAATGAGCATATGATTGCATCTGCCTATTTGAATAAGGTTTCTTCATGGCCAACAATCAAGTCAGAAGATGGTAAGGCTTTACATGCATACAGTCTGTTCTTACGTGGATGTTACAATGCTATGGATAAGGTTTATAGTCTATGTGAATTGAATACACCTGCCAATATGATCGCCGTGATTAAAAGATTACCCTACAAACTGAGAGACAAGTGGAGAACAGTGTCATGTGATATTCAGGAAAGGCATCATAGGAGAACTAAGTTTGTTGATATTGTGACTTTTTTGGAGCACCAAGTGAAAATCATGACAGATCCTGTGTTTGGAAACTTACAGGATGCACCAATGTTGGTGGCAAATAATGAAGGCAGCAGGACAAAATCACATTGCTTAAGGGCTAAAGGAAGTAGCTTTGCCACTGCTGCTACTGCAGTTAAAAAGACACTAACGGAACACAAGGTTAAAAATAGTAATTTACCTGAAAAGACTTGCCTGTACTGCAAAGGTGGACACATGTTGGAGTTTTGTACTCTGTTGGAGAAAGGAGCTCAAAGTGAGAAGATTGATTTCCTAAAAAAGATTGTAGTTTGTTTTGGCTGTTTGTGTACTGGTCACATCAGTAAGGAGTGTAGGAAACATCTCTCTTGCAAAATATGCGGCTTAAGGCACCCTAGTTTGCTTCACATTCACCACAAGGATAAGGGAGCAGATGTAGAGAAAGGCAAGATCAACTCAGAGAGTGCAGTGGGCAGTTCCTTGGACTTAATCTCTCTGGGAGAAAAACAAAGATTCTTTTGTGTACCATGGGCCAGGAGAGAATTGTGGACAGTTGTTTTGCGTCAGACTTGGAATTGGCTGGATTTGACAGTGACTGGTACTGTGAAATGCCAGATATCTTCACACGACGTAGGATGCCAGTGAATAAGAGTAACATCTCACGCCTGGAAGATCTGCATATATGGCCTCATTTGAAACAAGTGTACTTACCTGTAATAGATGCAGATGTGGAGCTTCTGATAGGCATGAATGTGCCCAGAGCTTTGGAGCTGCTTGAAGTTATTAGGAGGGTGGATAAAGGGCCGTATGCCATAAAGACAATGCTTGCTTGGTAAATGGACCTCTAGGTGGAGGCTGTTGTGATGGACCTGACTTGTATCAGTCTGCAGTTACTATCAACAGAATTTCTGCTGTAACACTTGACGAACTCTGGAAACAACAGTTCAAGGCAGACTTTCCAGAGTGTAGTCAGGAAGAACAACCAGGACTTTCAAGGGAGGACTGCAGGTTCTTAGAAATGGTTAACGATACTGTGAAATTAGTTGATGGCCATTACAGTATTGGCTTACCTCTGAAGAACAGAAAGTTAAGCATGTCAATAACCTTAACATTGCAGAACAATGCACCCTTAACCTGAAGAGAAGGTTTCTCAGAGATCCATTATTCCATAAGGACTACACTGCCTTCATGAATAACCTTCTATCCAGTGGTTATGCTGAGAAAGTGCCAACCACAGATCTGGCACGCAGTGATGGAAAGGTATGGTACATCCCACACCATGGGGTATACCACCCGAAGAAAGGGAAGATCCGAGTTGTCTTTGATTGTGCAGCATCATTTCAATGCACATCACTCAACGCACAACTCCTGAATGGTCCTGATCTGACTAGTACGTTAATTTGAGTCCTGACTAGGTTCAGGAATGAGCCTGTTGTTCTGATGTCTGACGTTGAGGCGATGTTTCATCAGGTTTAAGTTCCAGAGGAGGATTTGGACCTGTTGAGATTTCTTTGGTGGTCTAGTGGAGACTTCACTCAGTGTATGGAAGAGTTCAGGATGGTTGTCCATTTGTTTGGGGCAACATCTTCTCCAAGTTGTGCTAATTTTGCTCTACAAAGGTGCGCAGAAGACAACAAAGACTTCTGCAGCCAGCAAGTGTTTGAGACCATCATGTACAGTTTCTATGTAGATGACTGCCTTGCCTCTGTCCCTCTATAAAGACCTTAAAACCATCTGTGTTAAGGGCGGCTTTCATCTAACGAAATGGATAAGCAACAGTCGAGGTGTGTTGGCCTCAATACCTGAGGAGGAGAGAGCAAAGGAAGTAAAAGACCTGGATCTGGACCATGACTCATTACCTGTTGAAAGAGCACTGGGAGTGCATTGGTGTGTCCAGTCCGATACCTTTAAGTTCAGTATAACTATTCAGGAGAGACCATTGATCTGCAGAGGTATCCTTTCAACTGTCAGCTCTTTCTATGACCCTTTGGGGATCCTAGCTCCTGTGGTTTTTACGGCAAAAAGGATTCTTAAGGATCTGTGTCGGAACCGGCTAGGATGGGATGATGTCATACAGCAGCTGTTGCTCAGGAGTGGATAGATTGGCTGAAGGAGCTACATCAGTTGGAAGGCTTCAGCATCAGACGATGTTTAAAACCTCTGAACTTGGAGAGGCAGCCACTGCTCAGTTGCATCATTTTGCTGATGCTAGTGAGGAAGGATACGGTACTGATACCTATCTTTTGCTGCGTAATGAACACTCTCAGTTACACAGCGCCTTCATAATGGGAAAATCCAGGATGGCACCTTTAAAGCCTTTTACTATCCCACGTATGGAGTTAACAGCGGCTGTTGTAGCAGCTCGTATGGACAAACTGTGGAGAAAGGAGCTAAGACTACAGCTTCAAGACTCTGTTTTCTGGACAGACAGTACCTCAGTATTAAAATACATTAAGAATGAAACTTCAAGATTTCAAATCTTTGTGGCAAACCGGGTCTCAGAGATTCTCAAGGGTTCTGATGCATCTCAATGGAG
Source organism: Triplophysa rosa (assembly GCF_024868665.1). Classification (NCBI taxonomy): domain Eukaryota; kingdom Metazoa; phylum Chordata; class Actinopteri; order Cypriniformes; family Nemacheilidae; genus Triplophysa; species Triplophysa rosa. The sequence goes on from NC_079894.1 coordinate 15,716,641, forward strand.
ATTTGTGAACACTGCATACAATCCTGCAGACCTTGCCTCCAGAGGCGTGAGGGCAGAGCCATTTCTAAATAACAAAACTTGGATATCCGGTCCCTCATTTCTCTTGCAATCAGAAGAAGACTGGCCTGTTAACCCAGATAAATTACAACAACTTCCATTTGAAGATCCTGAGGTCAAGGTATCAGCTGCTTTTGGAGTTTCTGCAATAAGAGAAGAAAATGATGCAGTGACTTGTTTGATCAACCGCACTTCATCTTGGACACGTCTAATAAGAGTGATGGGCTGGATTCTAAGATTCAAGGCTTTGTCTTTGAATCTCAAGAAAATGAAAGAGTTCACTGTACGTCTTACCCATTCTGCATCAGATGTACTTTAACTCAACAGGAAGATGCTCTCTCCAAGGACATGCTCGATTTCAAGAACAAGCTCTGTGGTGGTTATCTCTCATTGGGAGAGATCAGAGAAGCTGAAATTGAAGTTATCATGTTCTGTCAGAGAAAAAGGTTCTCGGAAGAGTTCTCCTGCCTCCAAAAGGGAGAAGGTGTGAAAAGAAACAGCAGTTTATATAAACTCAATCCAATATTGGTAGAAGGTGTGTTAAGAGTTGGAGGACTGCTAAGTAAGGCTGCCATGCCTGAAGAGTCAAAACATCCTGCCATATTAGCTAAAGGCCTTCATATCGTCAAAGCTTTTATAGTTTTTTTATTACAATAAACAAAGCAAAATAAAAAAAATTTGCGATTTCTTTTTTTTTAGCAATAATCCGCTAATTTTCTTCTTTCAAAAAAGAATTCATGAGTTACAGCCATTTTAGTGCCAACAATGGGTTTTCACGTGTAGGCTCAAAAAGGGCTGCAACAGTGAAGATGTTATTCCATTTTGTTGGAATGATGGCATTCGATGTGAGTCTTTATGTTTAGTGTTCTCAAATTACTTCACCTTCGCTTTACAAAGCTTGCATATTGAATACGTCTTGTCAAGCTCCTTCTTACCATAGAGCTGATCAAATCCGAAGTATTTCCAAAAACTTGCCCTCGCTAAAAATGGGACGGGGTGTATTTCTTTTAGCCCCGCCATCGCTGTTGCTGAGCTTAAGGTGTGCGGTCTCTCGACTGTCCGGGTGCCGCACCGGTCTCGCAAAAAAGTTCTGCCTTTTTTGCTCCGACAACATCACCAATTGTTATTTTAACTAGAAAATCGATTTTTGGAAATCTGTGAATCGATAAGAATCGCTAGAGGACTGAATCGCGATTCATATGTGAATCAATTTTTTCACCCACCCCTAGAGATTACGGCACCTGGTGGTGGCGGAAGTGGTAAGAGTATATCCTCTGTTCACCTGTGTGAGTGGGGAGAATGGAGAGGGGGTGACGAGGAAAGGCTTATTTTTTGTTGACCGCTACCAAGCTTCTAATCCAAATTATAATGACTTTTGGATGCATGTATTGGATACACATTCTTGTTTGTTCTCTATGCAAATAAAATCAAAAGGAAAAACGAAGTCTTCGGAGTTATGATCATTGAAAGCAAGCGCGTCTGACAATAGGGTTCCCTTAATCAGCCTCTCGGCGGCGAAGTTAATCAGAATTAGAAGAGCTTTATTGCCAAGTGTGCTTCCACACACAAGGAATTTTCTTTGGTGTTGGAAGCTTCTAGTACAGACATTCAACACAATGACAATACAATATAATACGATTTACAGTCTAAAAGATTCTAAATTGTGCATATATAAAATAAAGAGTATTTTACAGAAAATGGGGGATAATAACATATAAGAGACATTGTACAGGGTAGTATATAGTAGAATATACATATTAACAGATTGTATGTACACTTGTGCAAATGGATAATTTAGTAAGTAGAGGTAGTGTTATGTACATGTATACATAAAATGTAGATATAATAAGGCACTATAGTGCACACTATAGGAGTAGTGGAAGTGGAATATTGCTCTTAAGGAGCAGTTATCTGTTTAGGAGGGAGATTGCCTGGGGGAAGAAGCTGCTTCTGTGTCTGGAAGTCCTGGTGTTTGGTGCTCTAAAGCGCCGACCAGAGGGCAGCAGATCAAATAGTTTGTGTGCTGGGTGTGTGGAGTCAATGATGATTTTTCTTGCCCTGTTTTTCACTCTGGAATCGTACAGGTCCTGAAGTGTGGGCAGAGTAGCACCAATAATCTTCTCAGCACTACGAACTGTCCATTGTAGTCTTCGTAGGTCTGATTTGGTGGCCGAGCCATACCAAACAGTAATTGAAGTGCACAGAACAGATTCGATGACCACTGATTTGAACTGGGTCAGTAGCTCCTGTGGTAGGTTGAACTTCCTCAATTGACGGAGGAAGTATAACCTCTGCTGGGCCTTCTTTACAATGGAGTCTATGTGGGACTCCCACTTCAGGTCCTGAGAGATGGTGGAGCCCAGGAACCTGAATGACTCCACAGTATCCACAGTGCTGTCCAGGATGGTGAGGGGAGGAAGTGATGGAGGGTTCCTTCTGAAATCCACTATCATCTCCACTGTCTTGAATGCATTCAGCTCTAGGTTGTTTTGACTACACCAGGCAGCCAGCTGAGCAACCTCCTTTCTGTAGGCAGATTCATCACCGTCTTGAATAAGGCCAATGACTGTGGTGTCATCTGCAAACTTCAGGAGTTTGACAGAAGGGTCTGTAGAGGTGCATTCGTTTGTGTAGAGTGACAATAGCAGTGGAGAAAGAACACATCCTTGAGGAGCTCCGGTGCTGATGGTACATGTGCTGGATTTAAATTTTCCCAACCTCACTAGCTGCTGCCTGTTCGACAGGAAGTTAATAATCCACTGACAGGTAGAGGTTGGCACAGAGAGCTGGGTAAGCTTGGGCAGGAGGAGGTCTGGGATTATGGTGTTGAAGGCTGAGCTGAAGTCTACAAACAGTATCCTGACGTAAGTCCCTGGTCTGTCTAGGTGTTGTAGGATGTAAATGCAGTCCCATGTTTACTGCATCGTCCACAGACCTGTTTGCTCGGTAAGCAAACTGGAGGGGATCAAGAAGTGGTCTGGTGATGTCCTTCAGGTGGGCCAGTACAAGTCTCTCAAATTACTTCATGACCACAGATGTTAAAGCAACAGGCCTGTAGTCATTAAGTCCAGAGATTTTGGGGTTCTTCTGTACAGGGATGATGGTGGAGCGTTTGAAGCATGAAGGGACTTCACACTGCTCCAAAGATCTGTTAAAAATATTAGTGAAGATGGGCGACAGCTGCTCAGCACAGACTTTCAGGCAGGAGGGTGAGACATTGTCTGGGCCTGGTGCTTTTCTGATCTTTTGTTTGCGGAAAAGCTGGCACACATCCTCTTTGCAGATCTTAAGTGCAGGTTGAGTGTCAAGAGGAGGTGTTAATTGTATAGCAGAGATAGGGTCAGGGCGGGTGTGTAGGGTGAGACTCTGCATTTCAAAACGACAATAGACGTCGTTCAGGTCGTCAGCCAGTCGTTGATTACCCACAGACTGAGGGTATGATGGCTTGTAGTTGGTAATGTCTTTCAGGCCTTTCCACACTGATGCAGGGTCGTTGGCTGAAAACTGGCTCTTCAGCTTTTCAGAGTAGCTTCTCTTAGCTGCTCTTATCTCCTTTGTCAGTGTGTTTTTGGCCTGATTATACAAGACTTTGTCCCCACTTCTGTAAGCATCTTCTTTGGCCTGACGAAGCTGTCTCAGTTTCATTGTAAACCATGGTTTGTCATTGTTGTATGTTAAGCGAGTCCTGGTGGGAATACACATGTCCTCACAGAAGCTGATGTAGGATGTCACTGTGTCAGTTAACTCATCCAGATCAGTGGCTGCAGCTTCAAAGACACTCCAATCCGTGCAGTCGAAACAGGCTTGTAAGGCCCGCTCTGTTTCGCTGCTCCATCTCTTTGCTGTTCTTGCTACAGGCTTGGCAGATTTAAGCTTCTGTCTGTAGGTCGGAAGAAGATGAACCAGGCAATGATCAGAGAGACCCAGAGCTGCTCTGGGAACAGAGTGGTATGCATCCTGTATTGTGGTGTAACAGTGATCCAGAATGTTGCTGTCTCTGGTGGGGCATGTGATATGCTGCCTGTATTTTGGAAGCTCACGGGAGAGGTTTGCTCTGTTAAAGTCCCCAATAATAATAATAATAATAAGAGAATCCGGGTGTTGCTGCTCCGTGTCAGTGATGTAATCCGCCAGCTGTTGCGGATTACATCATGTGGAGGAATGTAAACATTCACGAGAATAAATGAGGAAAACTCGCGTGGCGAATAAAAAGGTTTGCAGTTGATAGAGAATGCTTCTAAGTACGAAAAGTACATCTTCTTCAATGTTGTTATATCTCTGCACCAACCTTCTTTATATAAAAACATAATCCACCACGCGTCTTCCCTGTTGACTCGGCAATGCGATCCGCTCTGAACAGCTGAAAACCCGGCAGATGTAACGCGCTGTCCGGTATGGTGTCATTGAGCCATGTTTCTGTGAAACACAGCGCAGCGGAGTTGGAAAAATCTTTGTTTGTGTCCTGGTGAGTAAGAGTATTTCGTCCGTTTTGTTGGTAAGGGAGCGGACATTCGCCAGGTGTATACTCGGCAGCGGGGTCCTAAATCCGCGTCGTCGGAGTCTGACGAGCGCACCCGCTCGCTTTCCCCGCTTGCGTCTTTTAGAGCGTTTGTATAGAGCTGCCGCTCCTCCAAGTAAAATGTCCAGTAAGACGTCTGAATTTTCAAAATTAGGGAAAAGATTGATAGAAGGGCATTGCTTGATGTTAAGCAATTCGTCCCTGGTAAAAGTGATTAAAGAAGAGTAGCTTAAAACAGGAAAAACAAACAAAAAAGACATAAGTACTAGAGTACTCCAAACCGAGGCAGCCATCCGCGGCTCCATCTTGATTTAAGCTAATGGTCAGCCATATAGTCGCCTACTACTACTACTACTACTACTACTATTAAAGAATCTTATATGCAATGAGCATAGTTCTAGCATTACACTCCTGAACAAAATCTTAAGACCGGGGGAAATATTACAAGCATTCGCATTTCTCGCTGGTGGATCGTAACCAGGTTGTAAGTACTGATTCAAAATGCCAAAACAAGAAACAGGAGCAAGAGACAAAAAACAGAGAGTAGGCAATTTATTGAAAACTTCATTTAAACTCAAACAGGCTGTTCATCAGCTGATCAAAAGTTTAAGACCATAGCCCAAAGGCAGAACTAAAAGTGTAATAAATGGACTAATAGTGAGTAGCGCCACCGTTCTTGTTGATCACTTCAAACACTCGTTTCTGCATACTTGAGGCTGTTGGCAACGTTGCTCCATGTGGTGAAGATGGCTTTACGAATGGCATCCATGTTCTGGAAATGATGTCCGTTTTTGTAAACATCCTTTGCCATCCATCCCCAAACGTTCTCAATGGGATTTAGATCAGGGGAACATGCAGGATGGTCCAAAAGAGTGACATTATTCTCCTGGAAGAAGTCATTTGTCAGGTGGGTGTTGTGAACTGCAGCGTTGTCCTGTTGAAAGACCCAGTCATTACCGCACAGACGAGGGCCCTCAGTCAAGAGGGATGCCCGCTGCAACATGTCCACATAGCCAGCCGACGGCCCTGCACAACCTGAAGCTCCATTTTCCTATTGAAGTAAAAAGCACCCCAGATCATGATTACATTTACTCATTTGGCAGACACTTTTATCCAAAGCGACTTACAGTGCATTTAGTCTATACATGTCTTTTTTTATCAGTGTGTGTTCCCTGGGATCGAACCCACAACCTTGCGTTGTTAGCGCAATGCTCTACCAACTGAGCTACACAGGAAGATGGAGCCTCCAACACTGTGCCGCATTGAAAACATCTCCAGTGGGATCTCCTTGTCATGCCAGTAATGTTGGAAGCCATCAGGACCGTCCAGGTTTATTTTTTTCTCACCAGAGAATAAAACTTTTTCCACCTGTCAATGTCTCATGTTTGGTGCTCCCTTGCAAATTCCAAACAGGCAAGTTTGTGGCGTGGAAGGAGACGTGGCTTTTGAAGACGTTTTTTTGTTCTTGAAGCCCTTCTCTCGCAGATGCCGTCTTATGGTTATTGGGCTGCAGTCAGCATCAGTAAGGGCCTTAATTTGGGTTGAGGATCGCCTTGTGACTTCACGGACAGCCCTTCGGATCCTCCGGTTCAGTGCAGGTTTTGGGTCTACTACTTGACTTTTTTGTCCCATAACTCTCAGGATCTTTTAAGAAATTTGCAATGACTGTCTTACTATGTCCAAACTTGGCAGTGATGGCCACGTTCAAAGACAGAAAGCCTTCTTACAATACTTGTAATTTTTCCCACGGTCTTAAGAATTTGTTCAGGAGTGTATCTCTAACAGCCTACTGCTTACTCAAAGATAAAATACTTTGTATGAGTGAAAAATATGTATGAATAAATTATTAAACATCCACACTGTTTAATATAGTTACAGTTTTATTACGCCATATTGCGTTCAATAGTAATTCTGTTTGGACAAAGTGAACTTCATGACTCTGTGCCCTCTGTCACTACACAAACATTTCCTCATTCTTCCGATTTGTCCTCATTTAACACTGTTGCAAGAGCTTGCAATCCAAAACATGAGCTGACAAAAATGCCAGTAAAAGTAATCACAATGACACAATTGTGGTTAGAGGTTTAGCCAATTAATATACTACAAGCACAGGATGGTGACAGGACATCACAATGATTCACAGTGATTGGGCAAAGCAAAGAAAAGGTCAAAGGTTGGATTCAAGCCGATACTTACGAAGAAAGGAGGGACGCTCTTCTGGGTTGGTGGTCCAGCCGCAGGTCATGATGTTTATGAGGGTTTCTCTGCTGGGAATGTCTGTGGGAAGACTGTCTGGGCCCGTGTCGGGTCGAGACCCTCGGAGAACGCTGAACATGATCTGCATGGGATTGGTGGCATCTGAAAGTACAGTAGGAAAGATAGTACAATCCGAAGATGATGTTGAAATAGAGAAGTGGTCGAGTCATGAAATCTGTGTCTTAATATTTTTTGCTTCAAAAACATGACACTGCTAAATCGGCCACTGCTTAGTGCTTATATGGTGTAGGGCTGGGCTGAATGATGGAATATATAATAATATAATAAAATGTCAACCGTAAGAGATTTTTCTATTCCATGTATTCCGCGGAATGTAACTAAGTAGGCGTGGTTAACTCGGCACTCTGCAAGTTGGGCGTCATGCTGAAAAAAACATGTGAATTAATGCACCCGTAACAAATTAACAAATCAAACATTCTTTTGACCTTCTTTCAGTCTGTAGTTTCGTGATCCGCTCCAGTCCGGCGCTTCTCTCACCCTCAGTGCTCATGCAGGGATCTGCGCCAGCATTTAAAAAAGCTCATTCTCAGGTATTTCAGAAGTCAGGTCGCTTTGTAAAGCTGTTAATAGTTTTAATTAAGTTTAACTTTAGGCGAGCCAAGGTGAAACTTGTTTTGTAACGCACGATGATGCTCGCCACGTGAACGCTGCTACTGGGAGACGGGTGTGGAGTTACCAGAGACTTGCAGTGCGCGAGAATAAACAAACCTAAAGACAGAGAGTCGCAACACACTAAAAGTGCTCATCTAATAGAGAGTAAAGAGTGATAAAGACCTACAGTACAGACCCCATGAACACCAGTTTATAACACCAGTCGTATACTGTAATTTCATTGTTTGTGCATATATTCAAACTTCATTGTTATACATGTTGTCTATCTTCCTACTGTATACATATTATATAGCTAGAATATAAATATAAAGTAATAATAAATCTGATTATCAGAACTTAATTTGATATCTTTATTACTTTTTCATAACTTTCCTACATTTTAACTATATGGTGAGCATTTAAATGAACTGTAATAAAGAAAAATGAGGTATAAGATATAGAATTAAAATAGGAGATTGTTACCGTGAAATATATCGTTACTGTGAAATAAAACTATTCATTCCGTGAAATAGATTTTTGGTCATTCTGCCCATCCCTAATATGGTGCTACTTAAAGATTAAATGTAACCATTACGACCATCACAGTTTATAGATAAAGATGACTAAAATATTAAATGACACTTAGATAGATAACCACAGCAAACCGTTATTAACTTTATGATAGTGTCCAGCTGACTGTACATTATATGAACTCAACCCCCCTACCTTCATATGGTATCCGTCTTGAAAGCACTTCCCACATGATGATGGCGTAACTAATAGAGGAAGCAGAGAACAGATGAGTGAATGGTTTCACTGTTGCCATCTACATCCACATTTGGCAATCCCCATCAGAGATAACACAGACTCTCATTTCAGTTTCACGATTTCAACAGACCCTCTGACTAAAGACAGAAAACCTTCGGTCAGTCTTACATTAGTGCTTGGGCTCATAGAAAACAAAGGTTTTCTGATACAGTTTTGGTGAGCAATGAATAAAACAGTTTCTTAGCCTTTCCTGGTGTTCCGGGAATTCGTTAAAATATTACCAAAATCCAAACAGGGGTCCGTGACTACATACAATATGAATGTAACCACCACCCATGTTTTCAAAATCTGCTTTTCTGACCTCCAACTGGAAATTGGACACCAAATTATTTTATTTCCCCATCCCAACCATTTCCACATTCCATCAGAAACATGTCCTTCAACTTACAGGAATTGTGTTGAGTTAACAATAGAAAGTCAATAGACACAATAGACAGATAATGAGAGAGACAGTTAAAGGGGATTTCATAAAAATATGGAACTGAGAAAGCAGGACAACAGTGCTCTTTAAAAACCATACTATAGAAATAGTAAGACCAACATTCATTCAGCAGATCAAAAGGGAATGTGTTTTTTTGTAGTCCAAATCAAGATTTTTTTTAAGGCCATGTTTAGCTCAAGTTAAGTCTTTCTCTTCTTTATGTTGCCATTTTATAAACCCAGTTACAGGACAATTATTTACTATATTAAAGGAACACTCCACTTTTTTTGGAAATAGGCTCATTCTCCAACTCCCCCAGAGTTAATAAGTTGAGTTTTACCATTTTGGAATCTATTTAACTGATCTCCGGGCCTGGCGATAGCACTTTTAGTATAGATCATTGAATCCAATTAGACCAGTAGCATCGCGTTCAAAAATGACCAAAAAGTTTCGATAATTTTCCTATTTTAAACTGGACTCTTCTGTAGTTATATCGTGTGCTAAGACCGGCGGAAAATGAAAAGTTGTGGTTTCTAGGCTGATATGATTAGGAACTATACTCCCATTCCGGCGTAATAATCAAGGAAGCTTGCTGCCGTAACATGGCCGCAGCAGGCACAGTGATATCACACAACGCATTTCCACATTTGAAGCATAGATTCCAAAACGGTAAAACTCAACTTATTACCTCTGGGGGAGTTGGAGAATGAGCCCATTTCCAAAAAAGTGGAGTGTTCCTTTAACAAAAAAAGGAAAACTGTTTTTTGTTCATTAACTCACACTATTAAGAAAGTATTAAAAGGTTTACTTGGAAAAAAAAACATTTTATTTTGACTACCATTTTTTTAATAATAGTTGAGACACACATGATGTTTTATCTTCTAAATTTTAGGTATTGTTTTCTACCTGTAAATGCCGGCTCAACAGGAAATTTCTCTGTTTTCAATATAGGTAATAAAAGAGTTTCATCTCCAGCTAACCATACCCCTAGTATATCATCTGCATTTCTACCCAAAAATTTCACCCAAAAATAAATAAATATCTATCATCATTTACTCACCTTCGAGTTGTTCCAAATCTGTATACATTTCTTTGTTTTGATGAACAGAGAAAGATATTTTGAAGAATGCTTATAACCAAACAGTTCTTGTACGCCATTGACTACCATAGTAGACAAACGTACTTTATAATTTTTTTGTTCTGTTGAATACAAAAGAAGATCTTTTGAAGAATGTAAGACAGTAAACAGTTCTGGTGCACTTTTGACTGCCATTGTAATTACTAACATAGTAATCCTACTATGGTAGTCAATGGGGTCCAAGAACTGTTTGGTTACAAGCATTCGTCCAAATATCTTTCTCTGCATTCAACCAAACAAAGAGATTTTTACAGATTTGGAACAACTAGAGAGTGAGTAATTCATAACAGAATTTTCAGCTAAAAGCTATTCTTGTCTGAATGTTGATGCTTTTTAACCTCAGGATGTTAAATCAGCTATTATCATCACCCTGAAATGCTGCAGGTGCAGAAAAAGTGTGCATTCCCACAGAAATGACAGTGAGTGCAGACACTAACCATATATTCCTGAACATTGTAAAACATACTGACTAACCTGTACATGTCATATTTGACATCAGCCCTGCGGTTCTTGGAAGGTTCATACTCCTCAGGTGGCATGTAGATGACAGTGCCCCCCATTTCAGCAGGTTTGGAGCCAGAGCCTTTAGTGATAGACAGCTGACGCCATTTAGACAAGCCAAAATCAGCTATCTAAAAACACATACAAGATAGAGCACTTTACATCAGAGTATGAAGGAATGTAACATATACAAAATGCTAGGTAAAGAATTAGTTAAGGTTTACAAACTCATTGTAAGTTATGTTTCCTTGTAAGTTAAGTTGTTTAACTGTACTTTTCCCCCTATATGCATAATTTCTCAGGCTTTAGAAAAAAATGCATCAACAACCTGTTACATATACTGGTTGTTGACAGTTCAAAGAAACCTACACATTTCTTCCCTGCAAAGCGTATTACTTCATAACCACCGTTATATCATCGCATAGTGCGTAATACTGCACAACGTCACAGATCTAACTAAAAATGTACAAAACATACAAAGACAATTGCCTGCACATTCAGTTTACACTGACGCAAAGACTTGCGAAACAAAGACATTACATCAATGGTAAATCATCTTGACAAGAGTCTTCTACTGCATTTACCTTTATCCAAAGCAACCGTCCTGCAGTGCATAACAGGGACATTTGATCAGTTTGTGTGTTCCCTTAAATGAACCCAAGACTTCAGTGTTGCTACCACCAACGAATGACCTATAGGAACTTTCTTTATTTCTACTAGTCCAAATGCACAAACCTTGACATGGTACTCCCCATCCAGCAGAATTTTCTGAGTTTTGAGGTCATGGTGTAGAAGAGGTGGGCTCATATTGTGGAGGAAGTTGACCCCTAGAGCTATCTCGTAAAGAATTCGAAGCCTCAATGGCCAGGCCACCACTGGGTACATATCTTTCTGTTACATAAACAAGAAAATACATAACATAACGTCAAAAAACACTCATGTTATCAACAAGGACGAAAGTGAAACTCTCTGTGAATAAGAGTAATTGTGTTTTTTAAACTATTAACATCAGACTAAACAGGAAGCCCTACCATGTAAAATGAATGTGGATTACCTCATGCAGTAGTTCGTCCAGAGATCCATTGGTCATGAACTCTGTCACAATGCAGAAGAACTCGGGTTCATTGCACACCCCAAAGATCTGAATGATGTGGTTGAATCGAGCTTTGTGAAGCACCTCCGCCTCTTTTAGTAAACAATTCCTTTCTCTGCAAAAATGTACATGGTTAGAAAAGACCTGGGGGATTTTTCAGCCACCACAGCTGTTTATTATGAACATAATACTGACTGTCAGGGTTCCCATACTTTTTCTGTAGTTAAACATAAATAGAGCTATTGAATTGATCTTTCATGGGTTTTCCCAAACCTGAAAGTTATTTCTTATTTTTGTGTAAATCACAATGAAATTTTCTAGTCTTAAGTCTTCCATAAGAAAATCATTGAATGTGCATAAAGAAATATTTTCTACTTAAATTCATTTTCAATGTTTGTATAAAATCTATCATATAGTCTATTCCATTCTGTCTTTTTCCAGCCGCATCACATACTCAAAGCATGCTGTATGACCACATACTTATGTGAAAGGATGCATACCAGGCAGCACATAACAAAGTATGACATGACAAAACTTTCAACGACATGTAATATATACAGTCTGAAAAATGACATGACCCAACCCAGCTATACTTTTACCATGTCTTAGGCACTGTACACTTGAATGAAGAATGAAGCAAGTAAAGATCACAACACGAACCTCTCACCAACCGGTGAATCCAGTTTTAAACACTTAATCGCTACTGTTGTGCGCCAGTCACTGTGCTGCGCCCTGAACACAGTCCCAAAGCCTCCCTTACTGATGTAGTGCAGGTCCGTTAGTTTCCTATACGGAATCACCGGTAAGGTGCTGGTGAGACTGCAGATGTTGACGCAGCCCGTGTGCTCCATGTTTCGGGATGTCATAGGATAAAACGGGCCCGTACAGCTTTAGAAAGACAGACGAAAGGGGAAATGAAAGCTCGCGCTGCTGCTGAAACCCTCGCGACGAGAGAAAAGCTCGCGCATTTACCTACATGTTGCAAATGTCGCTTGAATTACGTACTAAATGGGCCAGAGACGAGCGTCGGAGACACAACTAAACGACTACTAAATCACGAAGGCTAAACTATTCTGATTAAAACTACTAACGTTACTGAATAGGATATGGAAACGAAATGTGTTCTCTCTTAGACACGCCCCCAAACCTAACAACGTTTTGATATCACGCCATAAATAAACTGACGACGAAAACTAATCAGATGGACGTGAGGCGGGATTCGACGATAATGAAAGCTGTCGTAGTATTTCGCAGGTGCGTATGAGTGTGTCGGAGTCGGACCAAAACCGAATGTGCTGTTATGTTTTTTTGTAACCACCCGTCAAACCCCGCCTTGGACTGTTTGCGATTTGCTGTGAATATATGAGTGACCTCTCGATTGTCCAATCACAGACTTCTTAAAAGGCTTTAATAGTCAACGCTGTAACGCTGGGCGGAGCTTCTCGGAATCCAGGTGGAGGAAAAACTTCCAATCGGCCGAACTCACGTGCATTCCAAACGGCATAAATAATGCTTTCTAAAGACACTTCAAAAACAAGCATGGCGACTATGTTGTAACTTCATTTCAAACTGTAGTTCGCCAAAAACGGACTAAAAGTGTTCTGAAAGACTGCCATTTTTTTTATTTTAAGACCTAGTTCAACACCACTTCCGGGGTGGTACAGTACGGATCACCGTTTAATTATTTGCATCATCCAGCAAAACTATATATAGATTTTACTATTATAATTATCATTATGATTACTACATGTGCTCTTAAACGTTTAGACACATGGACGTTGTCTGCAATTTATTAATACCATTCAATGGTAGTAATGATCCCATCGTCCTGTAGTTTTTCAGACTTTGAGTCACAATGGCTAAGCTAATAAGTGTAGCACATATTAGGTTAGCATTTAAGATTTAAAAATGAAAGAATAACATATTTAAACTTTTAAAAGAAACAACGTTGACATCCCTCTGACGCGTTGTGTACTTACAGTATAGACCAATAAAAATAGAGCATACGTCAGAATCCGCCCCTTGTGGTGAATCCATTATGATGTTAGAAAGGGAATCCCCTAATGAAGAGATTTCCCCTCGCAACAACGTGGCTCTCTGCTTTTAGCGTGTTATAAAATACTAGAGGGACTTCAAAGAAATGTACCACGTCCTACATTGATTTCACATTATGGCCGGTTCTAGATATATTTTTCCCTCCTAAAGATTTTTCTAGAACCACATCCCCACCAACCAACAATTCCGCTCATTCATTTAGGGCTGTTTGACATTAAATATATATTCACTTTGATACTCTTTTGCCTGTGTCCTTTTGGGTTCAATCATGATTAAAAACGAATTCACCCCTGTTGAGCATTCAGGAAGTATCTTGGTTACGTGTTTTGCCTTTGACACAATGAAAGACGTGTCCAAAGAAACATTATTACTCATTATGTTATTGCTTGGGGATGTTTTTTGTGCCAACAACCCAGCATATGATTGCAAATCAATATTTTAAAACGTCAGGCAGTCTGCGGTCACTGTGACCAGCGAAGCAGCAGAGGTTTGTAGATACACTGCCTTTTAATTGTAAACAAAACACAAAATTCTGTTTGTTTTAGCAAGTCTTAATATCGCCATCTAGTGGCTGTACCAGCCCTATCACCTTAAGACCTTAAGATCATCGCTTAAATCTCTGGCTTTATCTTGCTACACCTGCATTTAGGCCTACATACAATTTCTTAAGGTCCCGGTAGATTCATCACTGATTTAGTCCAATTTAACCAGACCTTGTAAGGCTGTTCAATGTATATCATAATTAGAAATATTAAAGCAGATTAAAATTCACTTCTACTGCAGAACATTTGATTTTTTTCCGTATTCATAATGCTTCCTCTTTTACATCAATAACAGTAAAAAAGATACTCTGTCACATGTGTATGTTTAGAGTGAATACTGCGGATATATACAATATCTTTTAAAAAACATGTTTTTGTTATTAATGAATTATTATTACATTTCATGCAAGAAAAAGAAGTTATGGTTGGGTTGTGTCTTATTGGTAACACGTGTGACCTACTGTACGTACTTCTTCACTACTCTTAATAATGAGGACTGCAGAAGATGGCCTTCAACCACTCACATTAGATTTATGATTCCATTCGTTTATTGGGTCTCAAACCGGTCAAGTCATCTGTTCGGAGTATTAGACTGCACTTGGTGAGGCATGAAATCACAGTTTTATTATGTGAATGATTTAGTGTAGTTACAGTTATTGAGACCTCAAGAGAAATCTATTCTTTATTGATTTAGAAAAAATATATTTTTGTCACTTTACTGTTCCACTGACTTGCTTCTGATTATGTGTACATGTTTGACACCAAGGTCTTTTGAAAATGTAATTATTTACTTTTTTGACCTGCATTCCCACATCTATTTTTAAACAGTGCTTATTGCGACAAAGGACTTCCTCGTTTATTTTTGTCCCTTCTGTGTAGACAGCTTGCTCTAAACACATCAAGGCTGTGACTTGGATAAGTCCTGATTCCTCATACAGCAGCGCATGGACGTGAAGATCTAGTATGTTCTACCAGAATGAAAGTCCAGAGGTTGTAAGGAGAGGGAATGGGATGGAGTTTCATAGGAATGGATTTTGTAGAGAGAGTAAAGAGGAGAGCTCAGTCATAGTCACCTTGCTTGGCTATAAAGTTATGGAGGAGAAGACAAAGTTTACAGTAAGGATTTGATTCATTCTTTTTAGTTTTTCAGATCAATATCAGATTGTCATTCGTTACAATGAAATGGGTTTCATTAAATTTGTTTAACACTTAAAACGTAAAAAACGTTTTTTAACGTAAAAAAATTCAGTCACATGTCACATGATGTTAAATATGAGTATCATAGCTCACCACTCATGATGATTCAAAAACGGTGATGAATGGAAAACATGCTCTCTTCTCCCTCCCTCCCTCTCTCTCTCTCTCTCTCTCTCTCTCTCTCTCTCTCTCTCTCTCTCCCTCTCTCTCTCTCCCTCTCTCTCTCTCCAGGTCTATAAGATCTTAGTAGAGTGTGCACCGGACCAAAGCTGGTTCATTTTTAGACGGTACACAGATTTCTCACAACTACATGACAAGGTCAGACAGAGCCGACTCACATCAGATAACTGTGCTGTAACCGAGGCACATTCGATTTTTTTCTAAATGTTGTGGGTAATTCTTTATATGCATTTGTTTCAGTTAAAGGAGATGTTTCCCGTGTTTAACTTTTCCCTGCCACCCAAGCGCTGGTTCAACAACTTTAGCGCTGAATTCCTGGAGGAGAGAAGACTAGGTCTTCAAGACTGTCTACAGAACTTGGTTGCCAACAAAGATGTGCTTAATAGGTACTCATTACATTATTCATCATATAGCAGAGGCATTTAGATGACAAAATATGAGGGCTATTGTCTCGCATCAAGACATATTACACAAAAAAACTAAAACGTATGAATCAGCCTCTCGTGTTTGAACCCTTGGCCATTGTATTTGAAGTTAAATCACCAAACCAAACCCTGATTGTGTTATCTAAAAAGAACTTAGTCACCTGGTCCAATTCTTATTGGTGGTGCTTCTCAGGGACCAACCACCTAGCAACCACTCAGATCTTCCCAGCATCCCCCTAGCAACACCCAAGCAACCATTCAGGAAACACAAGCAACTGCATTGCAACTCCCCACAACAATGTATCATCATTATGGCAACACAATCTCACTTTTTGCTTTATTTTAATTCTAGTGAAGTAGTCCGAGAGTTCTTATGCTTGGATGAACCACGTTCAGCCTTTGACAGTCTTGAGAAGAGGGTAAAACTTGCATTCACTTGAATTGCTTTCAGCCCAATGTTATGCATTATTAACATCAGGCACACACCAGCTTATAATCACATCGCTGACCACAAACAAAAAGCTTAATTCAAAACACACAATGTACTAATCCATTTCGTGCTGTTTTATTGAAGGCCTTTTGTGAGACCAACTGTCAACTTCAGAGGACATTAATGGACAACAAATGTGAGATCGAGACCCTGAGAAGCCTCCTGGTGCACAAAGAGCTTCAAATTAGCAGGCCCGAAAGGACAATGATGTAAAGTAACAACAAAAGCTGTTTTGGGGTTTCTTAAGAAACCAGCACAAGCCGGTCAAATTCTAAATGATTATTATTCTTAAGGAAATTAGGTCTAATTGAATTAAGTACACACAAGTATTCTGTGCTGGAACAACAATATCACTCATAATGCATTTGTTCTCATAGTCATGAAGTCTCCTTTCAAACTATTACCTTAACAGTGAAACTCACAGATCCCAAAATGTGCTGAACGTGCTGTCTGCAGACACAACTGCAAATGGAGACTTTTTAAGAGAGCGAGAATATGCAGAAGTGGAGAAAGACGACAGCAGACCAAATAAAAGGTGTTCACACCATACAAATGTTTAATTTTCTACTTCCCTTTAAAATAAACAGTGAAATCTAGTTAGCCGTTATGATTTATAGACACCTAAATTGTATCTGATCATAAAAAAGCATCTTTGGAGATTGAGGGGCGTACATTGTTTAACTACACTGTTTGTATGTCTTTAGTTCTGAATTGCGGTTTATAAGGAGTCACAGAGCATGCTGGTATGGCTCAGCTACTGACGGGGCACTTACTAACATCCAGAACAACAAGGATCTGGAAGACCATTCCAAGAATTCCAACAAGTAAATAAAAGAGAAAAAATCTCAGAAATGCTACATGTGCAACAGCATGTTTCTTTTTGTTCTCAGTGCGCAGTATGAAAAAACAAACTGTTCTGTGGTTGCAACTGTAACTCCAACCAAATGAAAATAATTTGTAGCACAAAATACTTTAAATTGAAATGTTCTGTTAAATATTTTATTTGAGGATAAAATTATGCAACTTAATTTCTATTTATCAGTAATAATATATTATAGAGAGTTTGGTGTGCATTGATGTGGTTTAACATCTGCGTTGCCCTCACGCCAGACCTACAGCAAGGTCTGTTAATACTTTCCTTCCCCTAAGAATGTTTCTGAAGCTACTGTTATTTTGTTTGCGGCGATATTATTATGAACTTCTTGTTTGACAGACCTTTCCATAACAAAGGCTAGTTATATGTCAGAAAACAAAATGCATTCTTTAATAAATGCAGAAACAAAAAAAGACTGTAGAGTTCTATAAAAATCAAATAAAGAGGTGTTACCACAGAAGTAAGAGCAAATCACTGTTACAAATGTCTCATCAAAAGCTGCCCACCTGGTGGAGCAGTAAATTCATGTTATCAGACTTGTGTGAGGAAATCTTTATCTACTACTACATCTTGTCTTGTTCTGGCCATTTGTGACCCTGGACCACAAAACCAGTCATTAGCAGAGGTATACTTGTAGCAATAAGTAGGGCTGTGTATTGGCAAGTGCCTCCCTATACGATACATATCATGATAGATATCACGATACAATATATTGCTATGTATTTCGATACGATACACATTTGAGATATATTGCAATAGAAAATGTAAAAAGTAGAGTTAGAAATACAACATGCTGTGCACCACCGGGGGTTTTCTGTAAGGATTAGTGTAAAAACATCCCTTACCTCTGCAGAGTGGCCATGATGTGCGATGCATGGACCTTTAGATCAGATGTTTGGGTTCTCAAACTGTGGATTGCGCCCCTCAAGTGGATAGCACAGGGGAATAAGGTGGCTCACGCAAGTCACTTGGCTGTTGTGGTGCATTACAGTTAAAACACTGAACATGGGCAGTATAAAACCTCTGGTTCATCCGTGCTGTAAATGTGCTGGTGTCACATCCGTGAAAGCACAATAAATGTCATTGTTACTTTTCTTAATAAACTTTTTGTCTAATGCACTGCAGTAGCCAAGTGACTTGTGTCATGACTTGCGAAGCCTACAAACAGCATTATTTTATATACAGTAACTCATTACTCCATGATTCTTATACTACACGTTCTTATATTTTTCGCCATGCTCGCTTCCACTTACTTTTGGCCGTATGTATATGACATGATTAAAAAAAATATCGATTGTAGAGGTATCACTATCGATACACTATTGAAAAAAAAAATATTGCGATAGTTACATGTATCAATATTTTTGCACAGCCCTAAGCAATAGCCAAAAATACATTGTATGGGTCAAAATGATCGATTTTTCTTTTATGGCAAAAATTAATTAGAATATTTGGTAAAGATCATGTTCGAACAAACTTTTTTTGTGAATTCCTACCGTAAATATATAAAAACTTTATTTTTGTCAGTGGATGCAGCAAAATTGCAAACAAAAATGGCTGTAAACACACCTATAAACTTCGCCCGCTGCTGCCAGCACTTTGGGAATTACCCACTCAAGTTTGGTATGTATATAAAGCCTAGAATTCATAGAAGCCTGTAGGGACAATGTCAATACAGCAGTAATCCAATAGAGAGCGTTAAAACAAACCTGTTTCTTCTTAGCAATGACCTGCTACAGCACCTCTGATGCACAACTTTAAAGGCGATTTTCTCAATATTTTGATTTTTTGGCACACTCGGATTCCAGATTTTCAAAAAGTTGTATATCGGCCAAATACTGTCCTATCCTAACAAACCATATAGCAATGGAAAGCCTATTTATTCAGCTTTCAGATAATAGTCTCAATAAAAAATACCCATACAGACTGGAATACACTACAAGACTTTTGTTCAAATTTTGCCCAGATTTTCAGTCTGGACGTGTTGCAGAAAGTCAACAGTCTGCAGATTTTATTGCATCGTGTGTGATGCCCTGTTTTTCTCTGCAAACTTTCAAAAAGTCTGAAAGTGATGTCTAGTTTTTATCTGGTGTACCGGGCGTTTTCCCGGTGGGCCGCTAACGTATCGGCCCGGAGCGGATGCGGTGGCCGCTAACTTATGGGGCCGTAACGGACGCATTTGCCGCTAACGTATGGGGCCGTAACGGAGGCTTTGGCTGCTTAGACGGACGTATTATAAATGTGAATGCACGCAACGCGAATGCAAAAGACACGTATGCATGCACCACAACCCCAAATCTTCCCCCTCCTGGTTGACAGATTCTGTGGAGGGGCCGATGCGGGCATAAAAATGCCAGGGCCGATTTTTCTTCCCAGTCCAGCCCTGCTGCTGTTTGTGCATCAAAATGCATAGCAAAAATTGTTTGTAGTTAAATAGCTATAGGATCACTGGCTTGTGCATGCCGTCCTCGAAATAGAGGACGCTTACTATATTATTATCATCGACATACTTCATCATACTTCATATATTCAGCCTCATTGACCGCTTTGCTGCTGAGTCGTCATGTCCACACAATGACAGTCAATGGAGTCTTCACGATATCTTCATTTGTGTTCTGCAGAACAAAAATGTCATACAGGCTTGGAAATGATAAAATAATTTTCATCTTTGGGTGAACTGTTGTAGTCAGGACAACCTAACCCCACTCATCTGTTTTACTCACAGGACAAAAGCAAGAAAATCCGAAAATCAGTAGTAGAAAATTTAACCTTGAAGCCACGGTGTTCTTTTTGGCACAAACATAAAAGATTTCTCTCTTGCAATTTTTTTCACAGTTCTTTGTCAGTATAGTACACAACAGAATTCTTAATGAATGGCTCTTGTGTTGGAGATGCTGTGTTGTATAACAGACAAATAATATTTTATTTTGAAGGTTGAACCTGTACAAATTTACGAGAAATCTGTGCGTCATAAAAACACCCGCAAATTCTTATCTCTTCGTGGAGTATTATTCCACATTGGTCACAACGCATTGTGTAAACACAGAGAAAGCACAAAACATGCCATTTATTAGCAGCCAGCAAATGTGTTTCATGTTTGTGCAGGACTCGTAGTTGCAAAAATCTTTCAAAAAGCAACTTTAGTGGGGTACGTCTGCACATTAAACACCATGCTGTGTGCTTGTGCAAAAATACGTTCCTTTTTGGCATAATACTTAAAATGTAGGTAAATACAGTTTATTTTCATGCGTATCAGTCTAAAAAGTCCGCTCAGATTTTTGGTGTTTTTCAGCTTTTGCTGGGTAATATAGATTGTTACCTCATTGTAAAAAAGCATCCTGAAAGACTGTCATGAGAATAATACATTCCCACACCACTTCGTAGGCCCTATGTGAGTCCGTATCCCTCACAAGGTACCCGCTGTGACAGCCTTTCCTTCCTATTTGTTTCGAATTTGGATGTTTTATGGCGAAAGCATCCATTGCTAAATTTTCACACATGCTGAATCTATGCAAACTTACATCATTACTATGATAATGGAGGTGTGTTGGCAAAAGCATCTGGCCATGTTTCATTTGCAGTTTAAATTTGCAGTCCGTCTAAAACATCTGATTTTAGAATATATGCATCCATTGCAGTATGACCATGTTTAGAATATGAAGGATACAGGGAAATGCCCTTATGACCTCACAAAGAAAATGAACAAATGCAGGACACAATATATGTTGAGGAATTTAAGGGAATACAATGGAATTTTGCCTATAAGTTAATGAACTGCACATTTCAGACACCTTCGTAGTTTCATGTATCCATCCACAGAGCCTTCAAATATCTTAACTCAACATGTGTCAAAATGAATTACTATTTATACTAATTTGTATTGATATGGTAGTACTTAAATGCTCCTGTGAAGAAATGAAAGATTATATATTTTACAGTCTGACAGAGTTAAAGGGGGCCACACTATATTGTTCTCACGAAGCTTGTTTAAAAGTTTTATAGTCTGAATTTATGGTGCATTTACAACATATTGGAAGTTCTTCGCCTTTTTCTGCCTACTGAAAGCTTCTCGGTGTTCTCTTAATCTTTGTTTTAATAATATTTGACTTTCTGAATTTTCTGTTCTGGTCAGGTGCATTTATATTATATACAGTAGAACTGCATTAAAAAGGGCACAACATATTACATCCAAAAACAGTTACGGCTAGAATAGAATAGAATAGAACTGTTATATACAGTAGCATTTGTTTACTTTTGTTATCTATACGTGCTCAGTAGCTGGAGACTCACAATTTTGGAATTAGCTGACCATTTACTTTTAATGCTAACCAGAAGAAACAATTTGGATGTTAAAGAGATCTCACTTGTGATTGTTCTTTCCTCTGAGAATTACATTTCATTCCGGAACTACAGACCACACTTTCCAGTTGGGCACAGTTTAATCCAGTTTAATGTCAGGCACCAAAAGGTTATAACATCTTTCCCCCATCGCATATCAAGTCAAAACTCAAAATGTATTAAGCAATAAGCCATGAGAGGCTGTGCATTTCAGTGAACTACTTTTTAAACTTCTTTTAATGCAGCACATCCAATCAGACATCAGGGAGTCAGGACTCAAATGAATTACAATGCAAGTCATGGATGCAAGTAGTTTACTAAAAAAAAAAATTCACCCTCATGTTGTTAAAAACATGCATATGATTCCTTCTACTGTGCAATACAAAAGTAGATATTTTGAGAAATGCTTCAGTGGTTATGTGTCCATACAATGGAAGTCAGTGGAGTGCAATGTTATTTGGTTACCGACATTTTGCAAAATATCTTTTTTTAATGTTCTGCAGACGAAAGAATGTCACAGACTGGGAATGATTAAAACTAATGAAAGAATTTAAAGGGATACTTCACCAAAAAATGAAAACTCTGTCATCATTTACTTACCTTCGAGTTGTTCCAACTCTGTATAAATTTCTTTGTTCTGATGAACACAGAGAAAGATATTTGGAAGAATGCTCATAACCAGACAGATTTTGCCCCCCCATTGACTACCATAGTAGGAAAAAATACAATGGTAGTCAAAATTTCCTCAGAACTGTTTACTGTACATTCTTCGGAATGTCTCCTTTTGTGGTCAACGGAAAATATCTTTCTCTGTGTTCATCAGAACAAAGAAAATTATATATATTTGGAACAACTCGAAGGTGAGTAAATTATGACAAAATTTTGATTTTTGGGTGAAGTATCCCTTTAAGTATGTTATTAATAGTCACTACCAACTGTCAACTTATCTATGGCTATTTTATTCTAAGAAACCATTCAGGTATTTGAGAGAGTTAAAATGAAAAAAAGAACATGTCAAGCATTATCAGTATTAAATGATCTGTGAGCAAATCCTGGAAAGATTAACATGTCATTTTTTCTACTTTTGGTGTAACTCATGTTTTTATATAGTGCATGAAATAATACAGCCCAGTGCCTCTGAATGCTACACTCCCTTTTCCGTTGCTTCCTTGGACTGCATGTAGATTTTCCTTAAATTGTCAAACGTTGCACCATAAGATTAAGAATTGGAAACATCTTATTTATGAATATTCAGCGAGGCTGATGCGGCATTTTCATATTCACATATCTGCAGAACTAATCAGTGTTTAAACAAATGTTTTGCACAGTAGAAGTGACTTTTACTGCAAGGTCTGTTTAATATTATATCCACTAATGCAGCAGCAAATAAAAGAAAAGGACATCAAGATTCATTGATTGGAAAGGTTCAATGTGAACAGAAGCACAAATTCAAGTCTCTTTCCTGCACCATGACACTCTATTCCTCTATAAATATTTTCCATTTGGTTCACTTTTCCAGGATTTCAATCACAGGTTTTTCAGCTCATTTATGCATTTTGTTTGCAATGTGTGATATTTAGCATTAGTCCAACTCCCAGTGTGAATAGGCTAGCTGCTTAGTAACACAATAAGAACAGACATAACAATGTGTAAAAATGCTCTTTTGAAATCATGCACCTCCAAAGCCAAGATACTGGCCACAAACATTTTCAATCCATCCTGTTCTGAACCATTTGCTGTTCTTCCGAGGTGCATTAGGCCAATACGAATCTTAAGCCCATGATAGGGAAATTAATATACACCACGACTATTACTTTTCAGACGTACATAATTGTTAGCATGACAGCTAATATGTTTGTGCATGACCGTGTCAAATCAAACCATGGAAGGATTTATTGCTAACTTGATGTATGTGACGATTTGGATGGTGTTTTTAACACACACCAGTCAAATCAGAACGAATGTTTGGATCAAACATTCAGAGGTCTGCTTCTTGTTTCAAAATTTTTGGATGCATGAGGACGAGCACGAAAAACGATGGCCACCAATCTACCGTACATGAACTATGTCATGCCAAATGTGAAGCACATTCTAGGTAGTTCTTTATGGCTGGACTGTGGTGCTCTATCAAAACAACACACAAGACCATCAGCTCCATCTGTTCAACCAAAAGCTGTCATCAAACATCTCATGTTAAATTACACATAGTGCGTATGAATGGAATGCAGCCTGTTCTGTTGGCAGTGTGGGTCATTGCAGTGAGTAGGGATTTCATATCCTCTCATGCCTATAAGGGAGGGAAGAGTCTCATTGAAAAATAGTGCCGCTTTCAGGGTCAAAGGAAATTAACCCTGTTTGATAGATGGGAATAGAAAATGGTTACGGGCACTTCACAAATTACAGCAGGAGTTTCTTGTGTTTGATATGTTGTGGTTTTGATATGACAAAGCACTTTTCTTCTGAGGAGAAATTTAGGAGAATGTTTGGAAATGTTCTTTTCAGTGACAGTGAATGGGGACTGTCCGTCTCCACCAAGAACACAAACACTATGAAAGCAAAATTGTGTTATGTTAAGTTATATGATTTTTTTTATTTTCTTAAGCTAATTTTCTGTGGGGAAAAAAAGATTTAAATGCATTTTGTTATTTACTAAATCAATGCATGACAGCCATCGAGCACCATTTACTTTCAATGTAAAATAGCCACTTTGGTCCAATAAATAACACAATCTCACAGGAATTCGTAAACATTTTTAAGACAGCTAATTCATGTCTTATTATGTTTAATACGATTGGCTTCTGGGCCAGTGATGTTAGGTTTATGGGGTTAGGGGAGGGGCTTCAGTATTGCTTTTTTAATCGTACACTAAAACTTTACTGTAGTTTTGCAACATTGTTACTGTAGATTTAATACTTCCTATTATTACTGTTTTCAATTTGAGTTAAACTTTACTTTAATCAAAATTAAAACACTTCAAAATGAGCACAGCATTAGCACAGGAACACTGCAAAAACTGACATTCTTCCTAAGCATTTTTATCTTGTTTTCTAGTAAAGCTATTTAAAACTTCTTAAATTACTATATTACATAACAAGAAAAGTGACCTAAGACATTCAAGATCTTGTTTTATGAAAGGAAATATATAAGAACTAGGTAAGTTTATGTTTAAAACCAAATAGTAAATTAAATCTTGGCAAACCTGAAAAAAACGTTTTACAGTGTAGGCTATACGGTTTAAATTGTATGAATTCATGATTAGCCACCTAGATAGATCTGAATAGATCAGAAAAAGTAAGTCTGGGTTTGAACTGCATGAAGGTGTTTTTGGTGTGTGTTTTTTTATTTTTGGGTGAACTATTTCATTGAAAACGGTGCACTTTATTTCTCTCAGGCTTGAGTAAATTGTCTTCTATGAATGAAACCAATCTGCAGTAATAAAAAGGGCAGTTGTCTTAATAATCATGAAATCTTTCAAGAACAAGCCATGTTTATTAGAACCCTTTACTCTGTCAAGCTTCTTGCTTTCAAATGAGCTCGGTTGAGATGCAGTTGGAATTCCACGTATTTAGGGTTTTTTTTATTGAAACAAGATCCACTTGACCATCTCCATTCCGAGAGCACCCCTAATTCTGTTTATTCAAGGGAAACAAATAGGATTGAGGAGAATGTGATCTCTTGTTTTTCTCTTTTCTGATCTGTATGATTCATACTTTATATGATTTGACCATGTTTTGGAATCAAGATGATGAGTTACAAAAGCTGCAGTCCATACATATGCTGTGTAAAGGTTTTGGCTGGGGCAGAGCAGCCATTACAATTCAAGGGAAAATGTCCTCCTTACATTAAAAACTTCTATTTTCACTTTAAACTTGTGTGCGGGCGTGGATGCAAATTTGTGGCTAAGATGATATTATTAAAACATAGAAAAGGACAGTCTGGTGACTGTGTATAAATAACTTATTCAGTCTGTGCTTATTTTTAATTTCAACATCCTATAGTTCAACTCTCTTTCTGTTAAATGCAAAAACAGATTGGCCAGCAGAGATATTGATGTCTCTGTCTGATCTTTACACTGTTGCAGTAAATATGAGTGACAGATTCTTCACTTGAATAGTTCACTTACTTCCATCTTTTAGACGATAATAAAGTACCATTGGTGAAGAATGTCATGTATAAGAGGACACTTTATTACTTGCAATTGGTGTTTTAAATAGACTTTAAAGATTCATTTTGTTTTTAGTTTTATTGTAAATGTGTTGTTTGTGTCATTTTTTCTTTGTCTAAAGACAAATTGTTTCCCTGTTGGGAAAATAGAGGGCAGGTCATGTGACATGGTAGCCCCAAAGGATTGCGAACAATTTGTCTGATTTAAACAATATTTTTTTAACAAATGAAAGTTACCTAAATATTTTGTGTACGTTTAAATACATTAAAATGCAGGAATTGTGGGTGATTTTCCAAAAATGTATTCAGGAGCAACATTGATCTATAAAGTGGCGTTATGCTGCATACATCTGAGGTTGTTTATATGTGAAGGGTTATGCATTTCTGAAACATAAGGTAGCCATTAAAGCCTTGTCAGCTTATGGAAAGAATAAGAAAGTATTACCGAGAAAGAAGATAAAATCCCTTTTAGAGTTTAAAAATACAAAAATAACAGCATAGCTCTGGAAGATGTGACCTGTGCGACATTAAATTATTGTTTGCACGACACGGGTAAAAATGTGATCAGAGAGATGCACGTTATCAAGAGTTAAAAACCACAAGAGATTTGGAATTATTCCCTTTTTGCCTCTTCGATGAGTAGCCACACAAGACAGAATAAATGTTTATATGGAGCAGGAAAATCAAATAAATTACAACCAGAACCTGCATGAATTTGTCCGGGGAAAAGCAGATTATTCATAGGATGACAAAGGAACTATTATTAATGGAGTCAGTTGATGTCCAGTCCTGGAAAGCTTAGAAAACTCCCTAAAAATCTGGCATGCACTTCACAAGTTTTGCAAAACCTGATCATCCGTGTTATGCATGCAGCGTCAGCGGAAGCGAGGAATTCTGACCCTTTGTGCATAGGAGTTGCACATGGTCAATTTCACGATTTGCATTTGATTAGTGCAAGAATTACATAACAGTAGATTTAAAAAATGTATAGTTTTTTTTATTAAGTTGGCACAAATACAATTGTTCATTGCATTAATCTATACTAACAGACATACAGTATCATTTGATTTCAAATATGTCTGTTTATTTAAGAGTTGCTGTAAACATGCCCTTACAGAAAAGACACACGAAATTCACATGTGCAAAAAACACGTGTGATCACATGTGAAATGTGTGTTTTTGGAACATTTTGGTGTGAATTCCATGTGAATTCCCACGTGAAACCCATGGGATAACATGTAAAAACCCATGGGATAACATATGCAACATGTCTCCACATGTGATCACATGTTCTTCACGTCACCACATGTTGCACATGTTATCCCATGGGTTTCACGTGTGAATTCACATGGAATTCACACCAAAATGTTCCAAAAACACACATTTCACGTGATCACACGTGTTTTTTTGCACATGTTAAACACATGTTGTATACATGTGATCACATGTGAAAAACATGTGAAATTCATGTGTCTTTTCAGTTATTATTCATTCTTAGTTCATGGTAACTCCAACATATTAGTAAAACTAAAGTCTAGATCTAAAATATTAAATCCAGACATTTTCTTACACTATTAAACATAAATAAAACAAGAAAAACATATCTCAATTGTTTCTCATAGACAGCAATGACACAAGGAGAAGATGAAACTGGAGTCTCCCGCTTCTCAGATTTTTCTCCTGAGGAAAGAAATGATCTCAAAGTGTCCTCTAGAGTTAAAAAAATGTAAAAGTCTCAAAATACTGTCATGGTTTGGTAAGATACCAAATAGCTATTAATTATATCACATTGTGCAAAATAATCACATCTCTATACTCTGTTGCACCTGTGTCTTTGTGTATTTCAAACAGAACATTATATTCCAAGAGGATAAAACAAAACACTCCAAAAACATCAAAACAAATAAAGCCTAAATGCAGAACAATCCAGGGAGGCATGCTGTGATCTGTACAGACCTGGAAGATTATTCACATGACAGTGACCCAAAAGATTTCAGAAGTCCTCCTCAAATCCAGACTTCAGTCTGAGAGAGCATCTGTGAAACGACTTTCAAAAAACTGCTCTCAAATTATCTTCACAAATTTAACTTGGTTGAGCAATTTTGCTAAGAATGGGAAGGGGCAATGAGAAAAATAATTTCTAAAAGTTATATAATTTAACACTGTCAAAATAAGAGGGTCAAACAAGAATATTATATGCTATTATATGTTATATTATTTAACATATAATAATGTGTAATTAATCAGCCTTTAACATTATATAGTTTGACAAGCTGATGACAAGTATAACTTCTTATTCAAGTACATAAAGTTCCCAACAATTACATATGGTTGAACTGAATGGGGAGTGCTTGTTAAAGTGGGCGTGGATGAGTTTGCTGAATTTATAAACGGTGGGAATGAGCTTTAATCCACAGAGACCTCAGAGAGCTCTATGAAAGCAGCCTGGCGATAATCTAACACGTTTTCATCGACCAACAACAACGACAATGAGGGGAGTTTTGATCATTTGTTTGTTCTTTACAGCAGTTCAGTCTATCATATGCGAAGCCAACAGGATTGATGTGAGTAAAAATCATGAAAACGACGCGGCGACCCACAGCTCTGCCATAACAACAGGTAACATAAGAGAAGATATATATTTCTAAAACATTGTGACGTATGATTTATATTTTGAATGAGAATTAACCATTGGTTCATCATAGTGAGCGGATTGATTTATATTTTTGGTAGGCTACTAACTAAATTGGTTCCTGCAGTGAGACAAGAATCATTTTGTGGTTTTGCTTTTAAATACAATGATAATTGAATGTATAGGCCTATATACGCTCTATCGTATTATATCGTTTTTACACTATTCTGTCTGGCAGTGTATAGCCTACATTTGTATGTGTACGCGTGTGGTATCACATACCAATGAATGGTAACCAATGGTTAATGATTGGTAATGGTACCAATGACGTTTCATATTTTACTATAGATCTGATGCTTCATGATGATATGTCATCTGATGGACGCTTTAGTTTTTACGCGTCACATTACGCACTGGTATACTGTAAATATGGTCATTATTTCTACATAAAGAGTATTTTCTTCTCGAGGTTTTTGAACTGCTGTCAACATCACTAATACGCTTAGCAAGAAAACCGATTTCTCGTAACGCAATGCCACACAGCAGCTGCCTGTGAAAGATGCTTTATTTTTTATGTGCACATATATCTCTCTGTCCTGCGCACCACTAAAGTCCTGCTGGGGTTTTTGTCTGCGGTCATTTTCAAAGGCATGATTAAATGTGAATCTCTCCCTGGTCTGTCTATAAATTGGAAAAATACAAACGTGCACTTGTTTGAAGTACTAATTCAAAGTAACTGGGTGTCTGTGTCCAACAGGAGTGTGGAACCAGGAGAAACCAAAGAGACTCTTTGCCAGAACGCGCTGTTTGTCCCAGAGACATCATGTGGTGGTATGTCCCACTCATCACATGTCATCTAAAGCTGTCACTTCCATCATAGGAATATTAACCATGGTTTAGCATGCCTTTTGTGTATATTTGTATTACCAATCAATTTTAAAGGGATAGTTCACCCCAAAAGGAAAAATTTGTCATCGTTTACTAACCCCCTTGTTATTTTAAATCTGTATGACTTTCTTTCTTCTGCAGAGCACAAAAGAAGATATTTTGAAAAATATTGGTAACAGAAATCCGTTGGTCCCCATTGACTTGCATTGGTTTTGTGTCCATACCATGGTCCATACAATTGAAGTGAATGGGTAACGCATTGTTCAGTTACCAACGTTCTTTAAAAAATCTTCTTTTGTGTTCTGCGAAAGAAAGTAAGTCATACAGGTTTGAAATGAAAAGAGGGTGAGTAAATGATGACAGAATTTTCATTTTTGAGTGAATTATCCCACAAATAAATAAAATAAAACTGTTTACAGCTAAACTGTTTTATTTTTGTAAGGGGAACCAGGCAAACTCTTTTGTTTTCACAAAAGTTTTTTTAGATGTCTTAACATTATTCCTGTAGACTTCATGCCTCTAAGGCAATTCAATATTTGTAAGAGCCACAATATATCATTCATTCAAAACAGTAGACCCTATTTACCTTAAAATACTTCATTAAAAATATTAGTTGTTCTTTACTCTAAACCTTTTCTCATGGTAAAAATATGTGTCCTCTAGAGACCTAAGCCAAGACCTGAAGCACTTTCTCCCGTCCAGACTCCAGCCCGACGCTGCGGAGGTCTGATGGAGAGCTGCTCTTCTGTCACTCACTGCTGTGACCCATGTGCTTCTTGCCACTGCAGGCTTTTTAACACCATCTGCCACTGCTGGAGACTGGGACACCTCTGCCTCAAGAAGACCTAGCATCATGACCATCGACATCAAATCAACATATAGTCTGTAAATATATATCAGTGATTCTTGGCTGGGTTTGCCATTCCTGACGTTTGATGGTTTATGCTGAATCACCAAAATTTACTGACTTTTTACCAGTGAACCTCATGGTAGTATTTTATTTTCACTGCCAGTTGATATGTTTCTACCAAGGGACATAGATTTGAAAATATAAAGATTCAAGGCTTTTTTCCTTCTTACAGGCCCTAAGTATTATTGTACTGATTTGTATTAACTTTTTACTATATGATTATATAATGTGTTGAAATGTATTATTCGCCTTTACCATTGTATTGTATTACTGTGATGTCTGATTCACAGATCTGCGGTGCGGGCCATTTTAGGCTTGGCAGCCACCAGCTGAGAAAATACTGCTATATCACACATGCTGCTGCATCAACCCAAATAATACGTGTTGCTACACGACAGTGCTTTACAGAGCACCACAGATCACATTAACATTTAACTAAGCAGTCATTTTGTGTATTGCTTTCTGTAAAATGTATGTGTAACTTTTACACAAGACTGAGTTATTTGCTCTCTTTGAACCGTAATTCTTTTGTTTGCCATTTGTGAATGTTTATAGTGAACTTCTATAGGATCAGTCCTGGCAAAGGCTCGTTTTCATTATTTTTAACATTCTCTGTATTTTTAACCCATGCCAGGGCCATAGAATATAATCTTACCTTCTCTTAACTATATAATCTCTACAATAGCTTTGTATGAAAACGGTTGTTTTAGGTGTGGTCAATGTGAATGCTCTTGTTGACAGACTGTGAACTTACAATTATAATTAATATTCTGACGTCTGACCTCTACTACGATGACTGGAGATGTTTTTTTTTTCCACAAAAATATCACAGGTCTACCTGTGAATGTAAAGTACAAGCTTTAACTACTAGCCCTCGTCATATATTTCTATCCATTGTGAGGTCATATTGACCGAATATTATTGGAAAATGCTCTTTTATTTTTAATAAAAATAGCCCACACTGTAAAAAATTGTTCTGTAAAATAACGGTAAAATACTGGCAGCAGAGACGCCAGTAATTTACTGTAATTTTACGCTATTCATGTTGTGAAATTATTTTACGGTATATTGCTGTATAAACGAAATACACTACATAGCTGTTTTTAACTTACTCTTTATTGCACAGTATTGTCCTTTGGGCTACACATGTCTGCTTAAAAAAATATATAATAAAAAATATTAATAAAATTATATTTAAAAAAATTATAAAATAAGCAAATGTTTTAGAAAGGACATAAATAACTTTTTTTATTTAAGAGCAGCAACACACAAAAAAGGATGACTCAAGTACCAAGCAACCAAGTCAAGTTTTTCACTAGCAAAACAAATAATTGAAACTTACAAATCAAAACAATGGCAAGCAAAACAGGTTAAATAACAGAGGCGACCCCCTCTAAACTTGACATATTTAAAACATGAGGGTACTTTTATTAACCCCTTAGCGTTCCTGTAAAATTAACCTAAAATGCCTAAAAAAGGCATGCCCAAAGTAAACTGTATTCTGTTCTTTAACCCTTTGGAGTACATGTATGGTTTGTGCATATTTTGAAAGGAGACACTTTGAGGTTTGTTCATTAACAGTCAGAATCACTGCAAGTCTTACTGGTATTGAGTAATA
The DNA here is from genome assembly GCF_024868665.1 of Triplophysa rosa. Taxonomy (NCBI): domain Eukaryota; kingdom Metazoa; phylum Chordata; class Actinopteri; order Cypriniformes; family Nemacheilidae; genus Triplophysa; species Triplophysa rosa. Next base: position 15,748,379 of record NC_079894.1, read on the forward strand.
GAACTTTGAACACATTGAAAAGGGAAATAAGTACATTCCGCCTACATTTTTTTTGTTAAAAAATGCCTGCAGATGACTACAACTGGGAGGTATTAGCTTGAAAACACATTGGGATCACAGAACGAAGCCTTAGCAAGCGTAGTTTCAAATTTGATAACAATACCTTAGATAAATGTATGTAAAAACACTAATTTTCTAAGTTTATATCTAGGCGCTTCCCAAAAAAGGCCATTTGGTGACTCCAAATGACTCCTTTTAAGCACATTGAATGTTAACACATAAAATGCTGCTATTTTTGAATGCTTTATTGTACAGTCATAATTTTGGGCACCAGTGAAAGGTTACACTAAGTGCTATTCAATCTCTCATCCAGATTCACTGTCAGTAATTGCTGACACATAGTAACTGAAGCATAAACAAGTTATAGTGTGTACAGATACAAAACAAGTGCTATGGTATTAAAAGTTAACATAAGACCACATATATCTATCTATCAATGAAGACCTTAAAATGCGTTGCAAATTATTATGCAAATGATATCTTTCTCTGGTTTTCCTAATTTGTCGATGCAAATGACAGTCAGTATAATTTTCAAGTAATCAACAGTTAGGGTACATTTGGAATTTTATTGAACAAACCTCCCACTGACAACAGTATTTATTTAAAAAATGAAAAACTCAAAATGCACTGTTCCAAATTATTATGCACAACAGAGTTTGAAAACATTTCATAGGTTGTAAAAAACTGAAAATGGTCATTTGTTGAATTTGCAGCATTAGGAGGTCATATTTACTGAAATCAAAAGCTATTTCAATCAAAAACATCCTAACAGGGCAAGTTACATGTTAACATAGGACCCCTTCTTTGATATCACCTTCACAATTCTTGCATCCATTGAACTTGTGAGTTTTTGGATAGTTTCTGATTGAATTTCTTTGCAGGATGTCAGAATAGCCTCCCAGAGCTGCTGTTTTGATGCTAACTGCCTCCCACCATCATAGATCTTTCGCTTGAGGATGCTCCAAAGGTTCTCAATAGGGTTGAGGTCAGGGGAGGATGGTGGCCACACCATGAGTTTCTCTCCTTTTATGCCCATAGCAGCCAATGACACAGAGGTATTCTTTGCAGCATGAGATGGTGCATTGTCATGCATGAAGATGATTTTGCTACGGAAGGCATGGTTCTTCTTTTTGTACCATGGAAGAAAGTGCTCAGTCAGAAACTCTACATACCTTGCAGAGTTCATTTTCACACCTTCAGGGACCCTAAAGGGGCCCACCAGCTGTCTCCCCATGATTCCAGCCCAAAACATGACTCCGCCACCTCCTTGCTGACGTCGCAGCCTTGTTGGGACATGGTGGCCATCCACCAACCATCCACTACTCCATCCATCTGGACCATCCAGGGTTGCACGGCACTCATCAGTAAACAAGACTGTTTGAAAATTAGTCTTCATGTATGTGTGGGCCCACTGCAACCGTTTCTGCTTGTGAGCATTGGTTAGGGGTGGCCGAATAGTAGGTTTATGCACAACTGCAAGCATCTGGAGGATCCTACACCTTGAGGTTTTCGGGACTCCCGAGGCACCAGCAGCTTCAAATACCTGTTTGCTGCTTTGCAATGGCATTTTTGCAGCTGCTCTCTTAATCCGATGAATTTGTCTGGAAGAAACCTTCCTCATTCTGCCTTTATCTGCACGAACCCTTCTGTGCTCTGAATCAGCCACAAATCTCTTCACAGTACGATGATCTCGCTTAAGTTTTCGTGAAATATCTAATGTTTTCATACCTTGTCCAAGACATTGCACTATTTGACGCTTTTCGGCAGCAGACAGATCCTTTTTCTTTCCCATATTGCTTGAAACCTGTGGCCTGCTTAATAATGTGGAACGTCCTTCTTAAGTAGTTTTCCTTTAATTGGGCTCACCTGGCAAACTACTTATCACAGGTGTCTGAGATTGATTTCAGTGATCCAAAGAGCACTGAGACACAATACCATCCATAAGTTTAATTGAACAATATAAAATTAAATGTTTACGACACTTAAATCCAATTTGCATAATAATTTGGAACGCAGTGTATATATATATATATATATAAGTCAATATGTAAGACCATAACTATTTACAATTTTACAATTATATTTTACAAGTTATTGGCATCATGCCACTCATTGTAACAATCACGATTTGGCACAAAGCACAACGGTATGTCACAGGAGGAGCACTTCACTGGTGTCTTTGCTTGGCACTGTCTGCACCTCAGACGACCCATGGTGCTATGTGCAGTGATATGCACAGGCTTGTGATGTTTGCTGCGTGGAGTGGAGATGGGCAGGAATTTTTGCTGCTGCTGCCAGCTCCTCAACAAGTTCTCTCTGAATGCCTTTTGGTGCATGGGTACTCTCCTTTACCTTTGGTAAGATCCTTGTAAAGCAAGAACCATTCACAATAGCAATGTCCATAAAGTGATAAAACAATGTATTATCCACCCTCTGGGTCTTGTGGATGACTTTTAATAATTGATCAGCGAATCTGAAAGATCCACTCCACCCATGAACCTGTATAGGAAGAAAAACAACACTGAGCCACATATTTGATTTAATTTCAAATAGCATAAAAGATTGTTGATTATATAATACATACCGGTTGTACTCCTTCACTGCTGGTGGAACAGAGATGTTCTTCAAAACCCAGTGCCCATCTGCATCTTTCACTCTTCTCTGAACAGTGTCCCCCCCATGGGCTGTGTGGAGTGTTGTGTGCACATAAAAACATCCCTTGTGTCTCGCCATTGCACAAAGAGGAGGGATCCTTTCTGATCCACCGTATGCTCCCACGCAAAGATTTCGAAACCAGAGTGTTTATTTTGGTTTTTGGAAAACCAATTCTGTTTGTGCGTATCGTTCCGCATGCCCAGATCCTCTTTTGAAGGAGATCACAGAAAAGGGAGGGACTTGTATAAAAATTGTCAACAAAGAGCTTGTAACCCGTGCCAAGCAACTGTGTGTCAACAAGCTCCATTACTGACTCATAACTGAGTCCTTTCCCACTGTTTCCCTGCAGCTTTCCTTCATACACAAAAAAGTCCCATGTGTACCCATTGCTCGAGTCCGCCAGTACGAAAAGTTTATAACCCCAGCGACAAGGCTTATTTTTCATGAACTGTTTAATCCCGATACGCGCTTTAGAGGCAACCATCCGCTCATCAATTGAAATTTCCTGGCCAGGGTGATAGTTTATTTTGCATGCATCCCTAATCTCACTGTATAGTGGCTTGATTTTGCAAAGACGATCAAATTCTGAGGTACCTCTTCTCTGCTCGTTAGCAGCATCATCCACCAAGCTACTGAGGTGAAGGGAGTGGCAGATCCTGAGAAACTTCTTTCCGGTAAGAAGCGTTTTAGGGAACGGCAAGCTGTACAGATGACTTTCTCTCCAGTAATCAGTTATGGACGGGAGTTTTATTAGACCCATATAAATTACCATGGCCATGAATGCCAGCATATCCTGCACTGTTACGTCAATCCATGGGTTGGAGGGATTTGAGTGATGAGTTGAGCCAAAGTCATTGGTGTTTTTAATTATTGTCAGTAACACAGAGTTTGTAAAAAAAAGTTGAAAAAGCTGTAAAGCTGTGTAGTTAGCTGTACGTATGAGCTGGGGGCCTGGTGATTTGGTGGGTCTTTAGGTGGGTTGTGGTGGTGTCACGTCTGGAACATCAACATCATTCCATCTCTCTTCAGATGTGGGGATTGACATCTCATCTTGACCACTGGTGCTGGCAGTTCTCCCTCTTCCTCTAGCCCGTCCTTTGCCTCTTGGTCTTTTGCTGGCAGAATCTCTCTGGGTAGGTGAGGTTTGGGGCTTATCTTCCGATGAGGTGCTGTCATCTTGCCTGTTGGTATATGGCTTTTTGCTGCTTGGCTCCCAGTCTTCATCCGTTTCATTTGATTGTCTGTGTTACCAAAATGCAAAGAGAAAATTGTTTACAAAACATTTGGATATATTTTTACATGCTCACACATATATAAACAGAAACACATGCACACAAACAATCTGACACACACACACACAACCAGACATATACACCAGTGCACACACACATGCACGCACGCAAACATATAAGTTACACCCATGCATAAACAATATACACTTCTGCAGGAACACATAACTCAGTATACACAGTAAAATATGGTATATAATAAAATAAAATACTTACTTGTCGAGAGTGACGTCTCCGCCATCCAAAAACAGGTCCTCTGCAACCGTGTCAATGGATGAAACATCGCTCTCTTCGTCTGAAATGTCATCCTCTGATTGATCACTGTTACGCCTAGTACATTCTTCAACAACTTCGTCAAGTTTAAACTTTGTTTTTATCATCCTTTATCACCTGTATAATCTCTCAATGCTAACTTTCACTTGTAAACTCTACAACGCTCTCTTTACGCACGGGCGCACGTGTCACTACAGTAATTTGCGCACAGACTTTTTTGCATGATAGATTGAATCTTCCCACTAAAGCTGCATATTAATCTTTTCAGAAGCTCATTGGCTATCATACAAGACAGTCATGTGCAAATTCTGATGCGATTAGATCAATCTGTTGTCCATCAAATTGAGGGCAGTGTCATTGGTCATCCAGGGCGCTCCTTGGCTATTGATGCCTAATGACACCCCTTAGATTCACCTATTGGTTCAAATGAGGTGTCAATTCAAAGTGCAGGGGTCAGCGGCCATTTTGACATCAACAAATCCGTATTGTTTACAATAGAAAAGAAGCTACACCGCAGAAAACATTGAAGATTTGATTGCTCTTTCGGCTAACTTGAAACGACACTACCACATTCCATGGATGTTTATGGATATATAAATGTTTTTTGGGCTAAATATTTCATTGAATTAGATCGACTGGAGCCTTTACAGTGTAACAACACCGTTTTTGTTGAAATTTTATGAATCATTGGGCAATCGGGAGGCTTCATAGGTGAGTTCCGTCAGTTTAGTCGTTGTTTATTTGATTGTTGGTGGTCTGACAAAGACACTGATTGTACCTTCTGTGTTGATCGTTCCCCTAAATGGTTTACATTATTTGAATCACAAGAATCTCAGCTTTCCAAAGATATGTGACATGTTTAGCTTTTTGTTTCGTGAGTTTTTTTAATGTCACAAAGTTAACCCATAAACATGCAGTGTAGCGCCAGCGGTACAGTGGATTTCAAGGGGGTTAAGAGTCTTATGAGATACTGAAGGTGCTGGCATTCAAAAATGTAATTAGGAACTATCCACCAACCATCTGTTGCAGATGACCATAACATTGGTTGCTTGTTTTTCTCACTGATGTATTCCATGGAACACTGTAAAACAGCAGAAAACAAAAAAAAACATCATCAAATTAACTAGATTTACAGAATCATTGTACTACAACAACCTAGTTAGCAAGGTGATACTTTTATTCAGTGCGTGCATAATCATTACGCAAGTGATGCAACATTTGGGTTTTAGCTGTATTTACGAAACATTCGAACTATCAGTTTGCTTTCCTTTCAAACATAAGCCACATTTAAACGTGAAATCATCCTAATTTCAAACATTACGTTTAGTGGTGATTTGCAGCTACGGTTATTAGCACTAGCTATAGACTGTTTAAGATTGCTAACGTTAGCCAGTTCGCAACAACCACCGTTTTTAAAGTTCAGGGATGACAAAAAAAGCCAATAAAACTTGGGGTGTGTAAAATGCATGTAAATATGAACATTTGGGTTATATCTCAGGACCCATTTTAAATCGCGTAAATTACTTACTAACTACAGTTTGTTTATCAGAAATTCAAACAATACTTGATAATACTTCCTTTCTGAACCACATACTCTCGATAAAAGTAAAAAAATGTTTTATTTACCGTGTAATTTGAACGTGCAGATGAAGCCGCACGCGTGGTGCGTCCCTCTTTCAGCAAGTCCGTCGTCCTCGCGTGGGTCCTCTTCAGGCAGAAAAGTCTGACATTTGTGGAAAAACTCCACCTGGCCACAAGTGCCTGACTGAAAATGATTCGGGACGCTAAAGAATCGTGAACTTACTGAACTGACGAAACAATCACGAACTTTTACCAAACTAATTCTCATGCTCCAGAAAAATACTGCATTGTACTGTTATTTAACCTCTGATATTTTCCTATGCTAAAAGGATATGCAAAAATATTCAATTTGACATTAACTCTTCTTTAATTTAGAAACAAATGTAAAAAACAGGATTTGTGGTAACTTTCACGACTTTGTATGATTTTTTTTCAAGTCCACAACACTGGAAACCCCAACTGAAGCAACATAAAATTGCATGTTTTAACCATGTGAATTATAATTTAAACCTAAACAGTGTGATAGAAGTCAAAGATTTTGCTAACAAAATACAGTAGGACTGAATAATACTGAGTAAATAGAAAAATATATTTTTTGCAGTATTTCAGTCTGAGTACAACATGTGTAGCCTATATAGGCCCTATATGTCTGATTATGCCTGTTGGGTTTCTGCGTATACTTGATGGCTGGTTTGATCATATTCATGCTTGTGCTTGGTAATCAAGGGATCAATGTTTGTGAAATGCCAATTGTGTGTAATGAGCTGGAGTGCAAAAAAGTCTGCCATTTTATAATTTTAAGACCGCATGTCCACTGGGATGGACATTAAATAAAAAAATCCGGTGTTGTACAACTCTAAAATATCGTCTGATTTTTTTGAAAAACATAACATTCAAATAAAATATAACAGGGGCAAGACAGTGAGGTTACCATTAACATGGTTAACAATCTGTGACGTATTATTAAAATGATAGAAACATGCAGTTTTATTGGTCTAAACCAAAAAAAGACGTAATGTCAATTCTTATTGAAGCAGGGTCTGAAGGGGTTAACACAGCCCACAATGCATTGCATACTACAGTACAAAACCGTATTGCATAAAAACAGTAGATTACTGTTGACAGATGGCTGTAAATTAACAGTAGTTTCTTTAACTGCAAAATATTGCCCAGTATGCATTGTTTTCTACAGTATATTACTGTTTTAATAAAAAACAGTATGTTACTGTCAGAATTTGGCTGTTTTTTAACAGCAATTTTTACAGTGCAGTGATTTATGGAGAATTCACGCTCTTTAATATACCCACTGTCATTTGTATGTCAGCAGGTTGGTTTAGTGTTTGGTGGCATATGTGTTTATTATGGACTGCGTCCTTTGTGAGGGCATCAACTATTACGTAAGAACCTGCAGAATGTGTCAGATCAATGGGAAATGTTGAGAAAACAAAATTACTGCACAATTTTTTATTGGAGAATCTGGAATATTATAATATTATAGGAATACTGTAAGTAATATTATTTATATTTCTGATGCTTATCAGACTCTATGTACACTGAAAAAAAAAGATTTTTGCTGCTTGTCCAATTTGATTAAATAAGTTAAATCAACACAATTTTTGTCAAATTTGCTCGCAACATGATTTTTTCATGTTCAGTAATGTAACTTAATCCCTTTATGTTGGCACTACATAAATCAAGGGTGTCCAATGTCGGTCTTGGAGGGCCACTGTCCTGCAGAGTTTAGCTCCTACTTGGCTCAACACACCTGTTTGGAAGTTTCTAGTCTGCTTTGTGAGACCTTGATTAGCTGTTCAGGTGTGTTTGATTAGGGTTGAAGCTAAACTTTGCAGGACACCGGCCCTCCAGGACTGACTTTGGACACCCCTGATATAAATTATTGTGTTGTGTTAACATATAATTGTTACAACTAGGCTTTACAACTAATCTCCCAGCATGCTTTGCGTAAGGCTGCATTTTGAGAGTTATTTTCTTAATTATGTGTTGTTTTATGTGTTTTTCAGTAAAGAGAAACACTGTTAGTGTTTAAGTTCATTTATTTTTGAGATTCAGAGGAGTTTGTTGTATTTTTCAGTTTTGTGGTTACCATTGTTCAGAAAAGCGTTGCCTTTGTTTAGATAGTGGGCGGTTGCATTTTTAAATTTTACTTTCTGTTAAACTCTGTTAACTTAATATCTTATTAGAGATCAAATAATATTTTATGGCCCATTAAAAACACTTATGTTGAGAACGTTAAAGGAAAATATGAAACATTAACATATGAAAATCATAACTTTGGCAACTTGAACATAATGAAATTATGCCCAGCAAACGTAACTATTTTGTGCAACCGATGTACATCATTTGTTCATGTTAATCCAACAGATTTTTTTTCGCTAGTGAGAAACACTTTGTCGTCTTGGATTTACATGGTTTTATCTGAATTCTGAGCAGTTTTGAGATATTGAGCTTTGAAGTCTTTGCATTCCATTTTACTGTAGATATAAACTTTTTGCTTCCTAAGAAAAACTCAAAATGTACACAACTTAAAGAAAAAAACATGACATCAAATGTAAATAAATTGTCACAGAATAAGGATATACGACTAACAAAATTTTGACAAAAATGTCAGATTCCAAGGCAATGACTTCTCTGACTCAGACCTATTAGAGTAGACCAGATATATAATATACAGTGCATTCTCATGAATTGCGTATAAATAACACGCGCGTTGCATTATCGTGAAATACGTACGCCAAAGTTCGATTTTGCGTGCATAAATACGCCTATTTTTGCGTGCATATGATACGCCAATTTAGCGCGCGTGCATATTAACCGGCAATTTGTCTTATTAACCTGTCCCCTAACTCAAACCCTAAACCTAATGTTAGTGTGCGTGCATATTATAACCTCTATCCTAACCCAAACCCTAAACCTAACAGTATTATTTTAATTATTTCAGTGTTTCCTCTTCATGTACGTTTCAAAATGGCTGCTCTCCAGCGAGGTGCACGCATACATTGGCGTATTTATGCACGCAAAATCGAACTTTGGCGTACGTATTTCACGATAATGCAACAGCGTGTTATTTATACGCAAATCGATGTGAACGGGTTGATAATATATGATCTGAGAAGATTCTGATATAAGGAGAAATTATATCATCTATAAATTACATGTTTTGGGGAGATCTGTCACGTTACTATTACTATTAAAAGTATATCAATAACAATTTATGCTCATCTGTATGTTTCCCTGCTGTTGATTCTGTCTAGATGTTTATTTCTTAAGTATGAATTCTCTTGTATCTCTATAAAGACTACAAAGTACTTGGTTTGCGTGTGTGACTTGCTTAATTAATGTTTAATTAAGCTAATTCAGATTTTTGTAATATAGATATGAGCGCAGAAATCGACCATCAAATGTTAACTTGGAACATGGTGGAAATTCTATTGGATTGAATTCTTTTCAGACATTGTGCTTGGTGAGAAACACACCATTACGTTTTGGTGACCTTGTGCCTCCAGGAAATCCAAACTGGAACTTGTTACTCATTTTGCTGCAAATTATTAACATTGTCTTTTTACCCGTGGTTACTTATGGCATGACTGTTTTTTTTAAACATTTGATCTCTGAGCATCATCAACTTTTCAAATCGGTGTACCCTCACAAAACGTTGATACCAAAGCATCATTTTATGGTGCATTATCCTTCATGCATAAGGAAAATAGGACATCTGTTGCACTTCTGGAGTATGAGATTTGAGGCCAAGCACAAACTGTTCAAAAATATGCTGAAAAGTTTTAAGAATATCACAAAGTCCCTTGCACGGAAACATCAAATGGCAATAAGTCACTGGGAAACACTTAAGTGTGCAGCGAAAAGAGTTGGGACCAATGAAAATTTTCTCTCTTGATGACTGTGATAATGGTGAGGATTTAGCCAGAGCTTTACAAGTCACAGTGCAGACTAACATGTACTCTACCAGTTGGGTAAAACTTGATGGCACTCAATATAGACCTGGTCTAGTTATATGCACAGAGATCAAAAATGAACTTCCGTTTTTCAGTAAAATCATTATCAGTAAACATTCTTGTGTTGGGTGAAAATGTTTATTTTGTGGTTGAAAAACTTGTTACAGAGTCGTTCAGTGAGCATTATAATGCATTCAGAGTGGGTGATGTTAATGAATTTGATGCAGTTGTTGAAGCTGATAATCTTAAGCATTATAAACCCTATGACCTTCAAAGTGCATGGACCGAATGTGAATATGTATGTTGTGCCTTTGCACAGTTTTGTAATGTTTTAACTGTTGTAAGAGTGAACACATTTTTTAAACTATTAAGAGTGCATATTCACATTTGGTCCATATGCCTTTTCACTGTTTTTATAGGCAGTGTAGTGTTTAAACTATTGTAAGACTAAGAACAAATGTTGTACTTGATGTTTTTGTGTTGAAACCATTCAGAGTATGCACATTTGGTCCATGTTTGTTGTATCTTTTTACTGTTTTATTGGCAGTGTAATGTTTTGACTGTTGTTTTGAGATTAAGTGTTAAAAACATGTCTTTGCCTTTGGTGTTTTGGTAAAAAGATCAAATGTGAATTTACCAAAATATAGCAACTTTCATCTGAACTATTTGTTTGTTAGATTAACATTTCTAGTTGTTATCAAATTTATCTTATTTAAATTTAAGGTAGTGTTATTTTACTCTGAAGAGTTGGATTAACATTTCTATGAGATGTCTGATTAACTCCGTAAGAGTTAAATGTTGAACTCTCAGTAAGTGTTAATTCATTAACACTTTTAAAAGTGTACATTTAACTAGGGCCAGTGTGGATTATATATACACCCAAAAAGTGTTAAAAATAACTCTCACAGAGTTAAATGAACACTGGTGATTTTGCAGTGTACTAAAAAGATGTTGAAAAAATGTTATAGGATACAAGCAGCAGTTTAAGAAAAGTAGCTGTTTTGTTCTTTTGAAGAGTTTGAAGGATTTAAAGAGCTGTACTGGAAAAATAATATCAATGAGCAATTTTCAAAAATGTAAAAAAAGACTCTTCTCTTTGCGGTCAACCAGTGTGTTGTGAACTTTGTTAAATAAAAAAACGTGATTATTTACAACCGCCATCCCTGAACCTAGTGCAAATTTAATAAATTTAATTATTTAATACAAAATTTACATTTAATACAAAAATTATTTGTTTAAATTATTTTTAAAAAATCAATTATTGTATAATGACAGGACTAATACACAGATTCCTCATAAATAAGCCTCCTCATAAAGAACTCTTACCGAGATCTGCACAAAACGTACATACAGTAGATTTAGTGATTTGGCAGGCCTCTGATCTTAAATGGCCCTGCCATTAGCACTCGGTACAGGAAATTTTCAGCCATTCTTCAAATCAAGTTAAATCCAAGTTAAAGCACTACATGAAACACAAGCCAAACGCCTCCCACATGTCTCACTTACACAGAACTCAGAAGATTGTTTAATATCTGGTGATCTACAGCCGAAACTTTTATTAATGACTCAAGGAAAATGGAGTTAATGCACACTTATTGACTCACAAAGGAAAATTTAAAGTATTATGTTATCATATGCTGATGTTTTAGATCCATTTTGAAATGCACATCCGCAACATAATATTATAACATCTAAACTGTTGAATGACATGATTTGGTCACTAACACACATCTATGTAGAATATACAGTACATGGAATATACATGAAAACAATTTTGTTTTAGTTTATCACTTAAAAAAGTTATATTACTTAATTTGGAAATACATGTAAAAAATATGCCGTTTAGATGAAAACTAGAAATTGTGTTAAAACAATAACAGGAGCTGTAATCACAAATCAATAAGGGGTTTTCCCCATTTAGTCTCCACCAATAATTGGTTACATAATAAAACAGTAAAATAATAACAGGCTTTGTACATTTCGTATATAATATGTGAAACGGGTCAGCTTACATCCCATCAATAGAATCAGCATCAGTGCAACTAATTCATTCCGCTGTTATGTAACATCTTATTAGTTATCTTTTATAGATGCCATATTTGCACCGTGTAATATGTTAGATTTGTGCATGCAGGCCGCATTGAACAGGCAGCTCCAGGGGAACATAGTATCTGTGACACAGAGAGATAAAAGCATAGGCCAGCGTACAAGAGGCTGGTTTAGAAACATCTGCACGTCCGACACGTTCGCACTCGGATCTTTCACACGCCATCATGAACTGCTCAGGATCCACCTATGAGTAGAAATGGAAAATCAAAGAGCAGCCATCAACGTGATGTGAAGGTGTCAACAGATTGACACATGAGCACGTACGGAGACAGAATTCTTCATTTGAAATTGATTTCACTCTTGTTTACTATTTCTCTCGTGCTTTTGTTGATTTCCTCTCATGCCCCCAGGACTCTGTGTCTTTTGATGAATCTAATCACAGGGGTCTTTTTATTCTTGTAATTACTAACTTGTAATAGATAGCACGTAAACCTTGGTGAAAGCCGTGCTGTTGGGTGCGAGAGTAATTACCACTCTGAAACAGGGACTCAGAGGTGAACTGGTGGAAAGGAACAGAGATTTGCATGACGGGGAGTCCGTGGTGCCATTTTCACAGAATCCTGATGTGCTGACGCACTTGGAATCCACCTACAGGAGTCATAAAGTTATATTAAATCCAAAGAGATATAGGTTACAAGCACAGATGGATATGCACATTTTCCTGCAGACCTTTTAAAGGCAGTTCATCCAAGAATGTTATAATAATTTTCTTACCAGTTCTATGAGTTTCTATGAAAATGTGTGAAGATTTGAGAGCTGACCAGTGAATAACTACAATTAAAACGTTTGTGTGGCTTCAGTATAACAGTAGTGCATGATGGAGTACTTTGGTATTACACTTTTGGGATTTTTGCTGAATATTCTTAAAGGGATAGTTCCACCAAAAATTAAAATTCTGTATGGCGGTACACATTGACATCTATTGTATGCACAAAACCAATGCAAGTCAATGGGTACCGCCATTGTTCGGTTATCAACATTCTTCAAAATATCTTCTTTTGTGTTGTGCAGAAGAAAGAAAGTCATACAGGTTTGAAATGACAAGAGGGTGAGTAATGATAACAGAATTGTCTTTTTGGGATGAGCTGTCCCTTTAACTCATCATTACTGATCAAAGCAATACTTTGCTTTCTTTTCAATTTGTTTTATTTATTAATTTTATATGATCAATCAAAAAACTGAAAAACATAAACAGGTGTGAATTCCTCTCTCTCTCTACCTGCCAGCTGTGAGTAAACTGAGTCACGCTGTGTGTGTGGGAGCCATCTGGCAGAGGAAGCTCATTAACCGCCTCATTATCATTTGTTCCTAAAAGACCCGCGGATACACCTGAAAAACAAAGGTACGGTTAAAGTTGATTACACATGCTTCCTACCAATTCATACTAGAAAGAAAGATTTGATGTGTCTTTAAGTGCAAAATTCAGTTCTTTAGAGTTACAGTACATTAACATTTACAATGGAGCGTGTTAAGTGACCTTTGTCCCATATGTATTTTGCTCATTCACTTTTTTATACACATGCCAAAATAAAACCTATATTAGGAGTTCGGAGCCTTGAACCAAACCAACCAACTCCAACAAGGGGAACATAATATTACGATTTGATTAAAAAAATAGAAAACGGTACAAGGACACTGATCACTGAACTTGAAAATAGTTCATAATAGTAATATGCTTTTACAATTTTCTCAAAAATTTCTCTCCCTCTTGCATACTTTTAGAACTCATGAGACATCTTTTTTAAAGTAATAAACCATTTATGTCATAATTTATATGAGTTTTGACACATTGAAGCTCTTTTTGGCATAATTCCTGTCTTAGTAGGGAGATCACTGATTGGTAGATTTTGTGTAAAACCTAATTAGTCTAAAACATACCAACATAGTTAAAATCACTTTTTTTGTTGAAAAAACAGCATTCACTTTAAAAGCATTCACTTGTCTTCCACTTGTATGTTATTGCTTAAAATCAATGCAGAAAATGAAAGACATTTGTATTTTCAGAACCCTACTGTTACACTCTTGTTCAAAGGAATTCCTGTAACTAGCAATTTCTCAAAATCTCAAAAACTTAAATAGTAATACTTGAACTACCTAACTAGAATTTAGGAAGCAAACAAAGCTAATGATCTTACCATGAAGCCATGCATCTATAATTAAACTGCAGACATCCATATGAGGGTCACATGATACCCGTACTCCTTTCTCATTGGACACCTCAATCAAGTTCATATCCTTTCTGATAGTCACTTCACTGTTTGTGTATGGTGTGTGCGTTACGTAGCAATTAACCTCCACCTAAAAAAGGTTAAAAAAAACTTCTTAGTCAAATTTACAGTAAGCCATAAACTGTCTTTTCCAGTGATGTGTGTTCAAATATCATGCACCTCTCCATTAGGGTGAACTGCAATTGTTGTGTTTTGCATCTGCATCATGAGCGAGCGACGTCGGAACCTGTCAGACTTGAGCAGAACGCTGAAGGTGTTCTCTACGACATCAGCTGCCAGAATGACATCACAGGAAGCAGGGACTTTTAACAAGTGGCCATCGAATGACACCAAATATTCATCCGCCACTAGAAATGCCTGATCTGGGCAGAGGAATAAAAGCACAGATGTGAGGAAATCTCATTTCAGTCTCCATAAATCCAAATATTAACTCAATAACTAGTCTACAAACATGCATTTGGCATAAGGGCCTGAGAGCCAGGGCACCAGAGCAGGGTTAATGGTAAATATGGGAAGGGTAAGGGTTAAAACAGAGCTCGGATTTAGCTGGCCAATCATCTGAAACTCTGATACTTGAAATACTTCATACTTGATACTCACGGTTGACAGGACTGTCCATGATCCTTCTCTTTAGCCGGTAGAGCTCTGCAGTGGCACTCAAAGAGTTTAAGGCTAGAAGTGGCTTCAGGACAAACTCCTCCAGAAGAACCTCAGTCACACCTGCCTCTTTCATCTTCAGCCAGGGGCCGACAGGGAGCGGCACTCTGAAAATTACCTCACCCTCACTGGACCAACACACAAAGTTTGTGACACTTCTGAAACTATTTTTTGTTCATTTTTAAAGGGATAGTTCACCCTAAAATGAAAATTCTTTCATAATTTACTCACCACTTTCTTTGTCATTTCGAAATTGTATGACTTTCTTTCTTTCGCAAAACACGAAAGTAGATATTTTGAAGAATGTTGTTAACCGGCAGGTCCGGCACCCATTCACTTGGTTTTGTGTCCATACAATAGAAGTGAATGGGTGCCGGCGCTGTTCGGTTACCAACTTTCTCCAAAATATCTTCTTTTGTGTTCTGCGGAAGAAAAAGTCCTACAGGTTTGAAATGACAAAGTAAATGGCGAGAAATGAGGTCAGAATTTTTATATTTGGGTCAACTATCCCTTTAATAATAAAAGTACAAACTGCAGATTTAATAAAAATGTTATAAACATCCCAAAATAACTTTTTGTAAAGAAAGGAAATGCTCCAAGCTGCAAACACAGGCACATTTAGAAATGCTTATGGAACAGCCCAAACATATGAAGACATGAGCTGTCATGTTTACAATGGATATAAATGACGAGTATGTCATTAAATGTCTTTTTGATGAACAATGCTTTTACAGTTTATGAAGCATATAAGTTACCTGTCACAAAGTCTTGGCAGAGTCCTTGAAGAATTAAAGCGTGCAGTGAAAATACCCAAATGAACAGTGTTTATCTGCAGGTTTGTTGTGTCAATACATTTGCTATCATCTGTTAGTAAGTCAAAAAACAATCGGCACACAATTGTTAAGGTCAGACTGAAATGATCAGGGTTCTTGTTATGGTCAAATTAAATCTAAAATGTAAATTCTATTTGTGCAAGGAACCATAACCAAGAATTTAATAAACAATAAATACATTTATGATTAATAGACACTATTAAAAGACCTTAATACCTCATCCAAGTGCTTTCAATAGATGGTCAATCAAATGGTGAAGGTTATTTTGTCCAACAAAATGAAACACTTTCTATAGTTGGTTTACTTGAAAATACGGTCACGTGGAATAGAGTTTAGATTACAAACAGATGGCCAGACAATCTGTTGTTGAATTTTGTTACAAGTGAAAATTCATTGGTCCCCCAATGATTGAAGCAATCCAGACTTTAAGGCATCAAAATCACCCCACATCATTATTTTGACACCATGCCTCACAGTTGGGGATGAGGGTTTGGTGTTGGTATGCATTTCGTTTCCAGCAAAACATCACGCTGCATGAATCAATTTAACAAACGGATAAATTTGGTCTCATGGCCACAGGACATTGTTTCAGTAGTGTGGTTCAACATTCAGGTGGTGTTTAGCATACTAAAGTGTTTTTCACATTTTTTATTAGAAACAGCAAAATACTCAAATGATCTAACCTACACTTGTTTTTGTTATCACTGACCATTTGTTCAAATACGTATACTTCATTTTAGATAATATATATTTATATCATATTCATGGAAATTGCCAACAACATTTATTTTTTCAATGACAAATCTGCTGACTGAGTAAAACAAATGAAACTGAAGGAATCTGTCTGTAATCCTTTCCAGTCTCGCTCTGAAATCCTTCTAAAATCTCTTTTGATTGGCCCGTCACAGTGAATTTTTCACTGAATTGTCTGAATTGAATCACTGAATTGAATTGTGTCGCTTGTGAAATAAGAATATCTTTATTTATTAGAATGACTTAGATTAGGATCAGATTACATTTCAAGAAGCCATGGAGAAATCCTAAAAATGTCAACCCATGTTAATATTATTAGTAATCCAGGTCAACATTTTCTCACAAGAACCA
Organism: Triplophysa rosa; assembly: GCF_024868665.1. Classification (NCBI taxonomy): domain Eukaryota; kingdom Metazoa; phylum Chordata; class Actinopteri; order Cypriniformes; family Nemacheilidae; genus Triplophysa; species Triplophysa rosa. The sequence goes on from NC_079894.1 coordinate 15,765,139, forward strand.
GGAGTGTATAATAGAACAGTCTCTTATATTCTGAGTGGGAAAGACAACTCTATAAACAAAGAACTCATCGTTTTCTTTTAAATCAACGTGATAACATCAAACACGTTCGCAGCTTCTGAGACTCCAGATATTAAACTTGATGTACACATGTACAAGTATATTAATAACAACTGTCCTATAAATGTATATTTAACATCACGCATCACGATTTAAATATCCCACAATGAGAGACATTTCAGAGCTATTGCCTACCTTTCAGAGAACTTGTACATGAGTGAAAGATGTCTTCTGAGTCCAACCAGCAAAGCAGCCACTCTGGCCTCCATCCATTGAAAAGTCTGCTGGCTCACCTGGAGAACATTGACATTACTTCAAGACAAGTACAAACTGTACTTGATCTTTGTCGAGAATGTACTTAAGACTGCTAAAAAACAGACAAATGTATCTGTCTTGCCATATCCAAAGTGATGATCGCTATCTGCAGAGCGGTCAGCGACGGCGTCTTCAGGTGATGATCGTGAAGCATTGAAGGCAGAAGTTCGGTCAGGTCTCTGGTCCACAGCTCCACTCCTTGCTGCCAAACGGTGTCCAAACGCTCCCCCGTCACATCATGATACGCTCCGGCTAGAGTGGCCAAAGGTCCTGGGAGAAATTAAACCTGGATTAATGTTTTTTTAATTTACTGACAGGCATCTACTACCTGAGATCACCAGAAGTTAAGAGTTAAGTATGAGCTGTACAGAGAACTTACTCCTGAGTTCAAGTTGGATCTGTTGAGACATTTCACTGAGGTGTCGAAGTGTGTGTGGCATACTGTGTGTGAGAGTGTGCCGGAGCGGGCTGGAGGTCCAGGTGTTCCACAGAGCTCCTGTTCTGAGCAAGAGGGTCTCAGTTTGTTGGGTAAGAGACAGTGGGCCTTCACTCAGCTCCTGTAGCAACATGCTGTCCCCTGCCTGTATGTAAGGGATAAATAGCATTAGCGTTAATATTAAAGGTATACGGTTTTAGACTTATATCACAGATCAAAATCATGTATGATATTTATTGAGTTTTATAGATTATAGATTAGAGCTTCATAGGTTCAGAAGATTTCTGAAGCCTGCACTACCAGTCAAATTTTTGAATGATTTTTGTTCTCATGATCTTCTTTTTAAAACGTACTTAAAGTGATAGTTCAGCCAAAAATGAAAATTCTGTCATCATCCTCTTGTCATTTCAAACCTGTATGACTTTCTTCTGCAAAAAAATAAACAAAAAAAGATATTTTGAAGGATGTTGGTAACCGAACAACGGCAGTACCCATTCACTTCTATTGTATAGACACAACACCATTGCAGGTCATTGGGTACCGCCGTGGTTCTATATCCAACATCCTTCAAAATATCTTTTGTGTTCTGCAGAAGAACGGAAGTCATACAGGTTTAAAATCACAAGAGAGCGAGTAAATGATGACAGAATTTTCATTTTTGGGTGAACTATCCCTTTAAAGATATCCCAGAAATGTTTAGCCCAGAGTTACACTCTGCTAGAGTAAAAGGTCAGTAGAGATCTAATGGAAGCCATTATTTCAGCCTGCAGTACATTAACAAAGATAAACCCCATTTTAAAATGAAACATCACCCAAAAATGAAAGTAGATCCTGATTTACTCATCCTCATGCCATTTGAAACCCATATAACTTTATTTCTTGATTATAACATACTCACCCTTCGACTCCTTGCGCATATTTCAAACATAGTTTAATATGAACTATAACAAACCTGTCTTCTGAATGCTAACAGAAGATGGTGAAGTCTCTGAACCCTGTCCAAAAGTTTACTCCTTATGCCGGATCCCAGCTGCTGGAGCCGTGCCTGTGAAGATACGATATCGAGCCAGACCTGAAAAACTATGTTTAATAGGGTATGTGCCACATTTACGGTTCTTGTGCGGGTTACATAACAATTCCTTTCCGTTCTCACCTCAGTGGCCCACAAGCATTCCCCGCATCCCTTAGATTGAAACAGCAGACTCTGATTGGCTGCTCCTACAGAGATGAGAGCGAGGGTCTCCTTCTCAATGCCACGCCCTCCTCTCTGAGTCTCCAGGGTAAACCAATGATGACCCTCCATGCAGAGAGCCACTTTGATATCATCAGATGTTTCTGATGGAAAGCAGAAATCCACACATACAAATACTTTACATATATTCATAACACTCAAAAAAGAATATAACCAATTTACAACAACGATAGTACCAACCAATAGTATACACTTTTTAAATAAGTTATGATACAAATGGTAAAAAACTACTTCAGCAGGTCAAATAATTCATGTTGTAGTCATAAAGTAGCATCATCACCATTGTCGTATCCAGCAGCAACTTGTAGGCAGCGTTTCCCCAGAGCCATCCGCAGCCACAGCATCTCACTGCGGTCTAGCCTCGCCTGAACCTGCATCCCAACATTCCTGCCTGAAAATACAGAACTGCACGCCAGCTCCACACTCCAGTTTCCTACCTGCCACTGAAACACACATACTTCAAATAAGTACCAACCTTCTAACTTAAGCATTCAAGATTTTGTTTCTTTTCTATTCAAGAGCATTCATAACTTCACTCATGTTCAACAGGAGACACGTTCATAATACCTCGGTGAGCAGTGAGTAGTTGAACTGTTGACTGCTGCTGATATTTCTGAGGGACAGTGTGAAGATGTTGTGTTGAGGGTGTCCAGACACAGACAGACGAGTGTGAGTGTATAACATCTCCTTGCCCAAGTTCACTCTGTGAGATCCAGACCAGATTAAAGCCTGTCAGAGACAAAGACAATGTTACTGTCAATTAATTTAAAGGGATAGTTCAGCCAAAAATGAAAAGTTCTTGTCATTTCAAACCTGTATGACTATCGTTCTTCTGCAGAACACAAAAGAAGATATTTTGAAGAATGTTGGAAACTGAACAACGGTGGTACCCATTCACTTGCATTGGTTTTGTGTCCTTACAATAGTAGTGAATGGGTACCGTCGTTGTTCGGAAGAAAGAAAGTCATTCAGGTTTAAAATGACATGAGGGTAAGTAAATGATGATAGAATATTCACTTTTGGATGAAATAATCACTTTAATATTACTACAAAACTAAACAAAGGCCATTTGCTCAATAGGTACAAGCTACTCTTAAAGTGATGGTTCACCCCAAAAGAAAACTTCTGTCATCATTTATTCCTTTCTAGAACACAAATGAAGATATTTTGAAGAATGTTGTTAACTGTCCACCATTCACTTGCATTGGCTTTGTAAATAGTAATGAATGGGGGCAGTGCTGTTCGGTTACCAACTTTCATCAAAATATCTTCTTTTGTGTTCTGTGGAAGGAAGAAAGTCATAAAGGTCTGAAATGACGAGTAAATGATGACAGAATTTAAGTTTTTTGGTGAACTATCCCTTTAATTCAGTCAAACTACTCTCCAGAAGCAACGTGGTTTAGCTACACTAAAAAATGTTTACAAAAGCAGTTAACCACACTAAAGCTATTCAAGAGGGAATTGACTGTAAATGAATATATAATTCATATAAATATCCGATTATATGACTATAGTATAAAAACAGTATTTATCTGGCACTAAAACAATACGATTATCAATCAAGATGACGGCATCACATGTAATATTTCTGAGTAATAGACATTCACTCTGAACATTGAAACTAAATAAATATACCACAGGGAGTATCAGGAATCAAAGTTACGCAAGTGTTATTGTAATTTAATTGAACAAAAAGACGACGTGATCTCACAGGCTGTGATGGACATAGCCCTAGCTGAACATGGTGCTCCAGGTGGTCCCTCAGGTTGGTGTGTATCTGGGTCAGAAGACTGTGAGACGGGCAGGGAGATGGAGAGACATTCTGAGCCCCCATCTCCACAAGAAGTGTGTGCATTCCTTTGACCCCTCCCTTGAAATACACATACAACAAGAGCAAAACATTTGAGATTGTAACAGCTTAAAGTAATGTAACAAAAATGAGTTTAAATCTCTTTTTAACATGCCTGGTATTTCATGCTTTGTGTGATTCTCTTGTCCTTCCATTTGAGTTCTGTGTTTTGGGAGTAGGCCTTTCCCTCCTGAGCAACAGCGAAGCATCCCTCCATCTCCACTAGAGAGAGCACTGACTCTAACTAATACAATACAAAGCAATATAGTTAAATTATTCCAACAAACTCTATTGCAGGAATATAATAAGATGCCGTGTAAACAATAGTTTAATGTTGTATAGAATTAAACAGATAACTGTGTGTGTGTGTTCATGTTTTTATATCCCGGTGGGGACCTAAACCTGAATGCACACCAACACATGGGGACTCGTGTCACCGTGGGGACCAAAATTGAGGTCCCCATAGGCAAAAAAGCTTATAAATCTTATAAATTGTACAGAACAATATTAAAAAAAATCTAAAAATGCAAAAAGTTTCCTATGATCTTTAGGTTTAGGGGATAGAATATACAGTTTGTACAGTATAAAAAACATTACACCTATGGACTGTCCCCACGGAGATAATAAACCAGACATATGTGTGTGTGTGTGTGTGTGTGTGTGTGCGTGTGTGTGTGTGTGTGCGTGTGTGCGTGTGCGTGTGTGTGTGTTCATGTTTGTATATCCCGGTGGGGACCTAAACCTGAATACACACCAACACATGGGGACTCGTGTCACCGTGGGGACCAAAATTGAGGTCCCCAGGGGCAAAAAAGCTAATAAATTGTACAGAACAATATTTTTTACAAATCTAAAAATGCAAAAAGTGTTCTATGATCTTTAGGTTTAGGGATAGGGTTAGAGATAGGGGATAGAATATACAGTTTGTACAGTATAAAAACATTACGCCTATGGACTGTCCCCACGGGGATAGTCAACCAAAGCCTGTGTGTGTGTGCGTGCGTGTGTGCGTGTGTGTGTGTGCGTGTGTGCGTGTACAACATGAAAAATGTACCTGGCCTGGAGAGAAAAGAACACAAGCCTGACCCCGGCTGGAGTCATCATGCCACTGCTTGCTCACTGTTACAGAAACATTTACAGGCTTTCCTTGATCCAAAGAAACACGGACCTGTACAGGAACACAACATTTATTCACATGAGTGTATTACAGATATATGCAAAGTGAATAAGTTAGCAGGGCATTAGAGAATAAAGCATTTAAAAGTAGCCTACAGAGAATTTAAAGGTGTGAGAGACGGACTATTTGTCAATGAAAAGAGTATTTGACAGCATAAAAATATCCAGGTTTTTAATAATGTGAAAGTATAATAATATTGAGTTAAAATCATGAAAGAGTGTTTGAGATTATCTGAGAGCAGAAACTGTGCACCTTGTTGTTGCGGCTATATCCGTGGGCTGGTCCATGTGACATAGCGTGTATGTGAAAGTGAGACAGTGTTGAGGTAAAAGCTTGTTTGTGCTGTAATGAGGTCTCACTCTCTCTGCTCACCAAAGTCCATGAGCATCCAGCTTTGACCTGAAAACACAAGACACAGTGAGTGGCCTCATATATGTGAGATTGTGCACAATAACACATACCCAAACTATAGCAGATGCCAAAAACACTCACCTGCTCATGGCTTCCAAACAGAGTCCAGTCAATACTGAGATCTCCTAGTTTTTTCTGTGCTTTATTTTCTACTCTTAGATCCAAACCCCAACCCTGAGCTTTTCCTAGAATTAGACATTTTAGCATTTGAAATGTCAGAAAGCAGGGGTCATAGAAATACAAGGCAATGTCAGTCATTTATTTATAACAGTTAATATGTTATATGTTAAAGTAGTTCAACCAAACATGAAAATGATGCCATTATTACCCTCTTGTTATTTCAAACCTGTATGACTTTTTTTCTTCCGCACGACACCAAATATATTTTGGGGACATTCTACCAGAAACGTACATTTACCGTGACAGGGCGTGACACTTTAGCTCGTCCTCCTCAAAAAAACAAGCTTAAAATTATACAATTCAATGACAGAACTCACCCTTGATCAGTGTCAGCTTCACCTCAGTCAAATGATGTCAAACCAAAGATGTATTGCACACATTTTATGTTGAGTTTTATGTAAACGTGACAGGACTGACCAAAAACATGGGGACATATGTAAAATAGTATTTATTTGTAAAATTTATGTATAATTTCATGTTTTTTATCAATTGATATGAACTTAAACTTTGATTGAGTTTTTTTCTAAATAACATTTTTTTAGCATAACAAAACTATGAAAGGACAGGGACAGGATTTGTGATTTTCAAAAGTGTTTTTAATAAAGAAAAATATATCTGAGAACCTAATGAATGACATTCCTTTACTGTAACAGTTCAAGGACAGATAATATATGTTTCTGTAGAATGTCCCTTTGAAGAAAGTTGGTAACCGAACAACGACGGTACCTATTCAATTGCATTGCTTTTGTTGCCATACAATAGAAGTGAATGGGTACCGCTGAATTTTGAAGAAAGTAAGTCATACAGTTTTGGGTGAAAAAATAATTACCTATCACTTTAATGTGTTTCAATTTGTCCACATTTTGTTGTTTAAATGTGCACAGGTCACATATCACCTGTCATTTTAGGATGATGTAACTGTGTGACATCTGAGGGGTCGGTGGGTGTCGACTGATTCTCCCACTGCACTCTGTGTGTGAGAATGTAAGACCACCCCTTTCCACCAAAGAGGGTCCTTACTGTCATAGTTTTAGGCAATGATAGCTAAGTGGTAAAAATAACAAATATTAACAGGAGTATTAAATAACAGAATGTAACATACTGACATGCAGTTACGTACTATTGAATAAGAAAATGACAAATATTAAAACATATTTAAGGGTATGCAAAACCAAATCTGAATTTTAAAAATATTTATTGTTTTTTATAAGGATTCCTGAACACCCTTTTAAATATGACTTTGGTGGTAAATCAGACAGTCTTGCACTTAACTCACTCCCATTGGTTCAGTCAATGTTGGTGTGTTTAACTAAATGAAAAGTACACTTGACGTACTTTACCTTTAATATTATGTCCTAAGTATTATGTATTACCTGTGGTATTGAGTGATTGAACACCAGCACTTGCTTAAAGCCAGATTTTGTGCTCGTGAGCTCTCCTTCAAAAGTCAAAGCAGTCTCTCCAACCAGAAGTTCTGCTGTACCCTTAACTGAAGAAAGTGAATGCCTCAACTGTATGGGAACAAAGTGCATAAAAGTAAAACAATTACTTTTCATGCTAAAGATGCTATGATAAGAATATTGAACTGATTTTGTCATACCTGCGATTGCGAGTGAAACTCAAATGGTAGGTACGGCTTAAAAGCAGATACGTTGTTGGACACGTTGATCAATAGCCCGATGCTAAAATGAAGAGCATTTTTCATGCATTACAGTAGCACATCACCTATGGATCACTATATTGTACTAATATTTGCTTTAGATAAAAATACTGTACTTTGAGGTATTATGATGACCTTGAAAATCAAATGAGAAACTCTCGGATTTCGAAAGAGCGATTCTAATTCCAACCTACAAAAAACAATGCGCCTTTAATCACATGTTGCAAGTACAGCACACAATCACTTTCTTCTTCAGAATGATTATTGCATCATTCAAAAAAAGGACAGATCCTCAATATTCTCACTTCCATACGTACTTTCAGAGAGCGTCCACGGTCCAGTCCAGAACAGACCCCCGGCAGGTGGTCCGCGTCAATCCCCTCTGTGCACTTCACCTGTAAAAACAAGCCTCCGTGTCTTCAGTTTGCTTTGCTCGTAGGAGAGGAGTGTGGAATCAGAGGCATTTCCCTCTAACAACACGAGAACTGACCCAAAGTGTTGAAAGGGTTTCTGGGGCAACCATATGGATAGTAACGCATGCTAAACCAACACAAGTGTTTATTGCTGCATGTTTGAATACGGCAGGCACCTCATGGTGTGTTTTAAAAATAAACAGAGACAAGCTGAATGATGTCACGACCATTGCATTTTGTAATGAACTATTAATTTAAGAACATTTTAACTTTCAGAAATGAATTTTATGGAGAAAAAAAGAATACACATAAGAATATAAATATATTAATATTTTTGCATTTTCCAAATTACTCTACTATGGGTCCCTGACCTGAGAACGTCCTGTAGTTTCTGTGTTATGCGAACGTCGCTCCAGTGTGGCTCTTATGCCCCGGACCCCTGTGTGCTGCTTCTCTTCGGCACACATCCTGCTTTCGTTCCAGTTCACATACACATCTGCACTGCTGTTAAATGGAAGCCCGTCTTCAATACAGAGAGAGAGAGAGAGAGAGAGAGAGAGAGAGAGAGAGAGAGAGAGAGAGAAATACTGAACACCGGTATATATCCATAGCTTATAATGCTTCTGAACATACCTGCAGAGGGTTGCCAAGGGAACATGTGCGAAGGTCGGGTGTGCAGACTCTTGCACCCGTGCTGTGTAAAACTACTGATGTTCACACATAGTGACTTGTCCATAGAAAGTGCACACAGCAAATATTCATTCCCACTCAGATCCTCTCTGGACTTCCTCTTATCCTGATGTGTCAGATCTAACCCGTATACAGAATCATCTATAACTAGTGTGAGCTCTCCTACAACACAGACACACACACACACACACACACACACGCACGCACGCACGCACACACACACACACACACGCACACACACACACACAGGGAACAAGACAGTTTCAAAGATTAATATGTACATATCAAGATGCTGTCTGTCAAGTTTGTTTGTTGCCATGGTTGCTAGCTGGGATGCTTTATTGTTGTATCCCAAATTAGCAAAGAATGATCCAGAAAGATCACATTTATGGCCAACAGTGCTTTATCTGGATACCAGACATTTTTATTTTTGTTTAATTCTCGTTTCTGTGGACATGCATGCGATGTGGATATCTTGCTGGAGCGTCTCGGTTGTTATGGTAACGTGCATGGAGAGAAATGACACAGGTCAACAACTTAATCAAATATTGGATAATTGTTTTCGTCACCAAACCCATTCGTATGGCTTTATGACACTTGAAATGTGCAGCATGAGATGCCTGGAGATATAATATCACACTTTAGTGTCCATTTGAAGCTTGAGAAAATTGACACAATCCACTCCTATATCACAAGAAAATGCCTAAACTTATTTTTATGTTTTGGTTCTGAATATCAAAGCCATTGGAGGTTTGAATGACACAAAATAAATAATGACAAAAAAATGATTTCGGGGTGAATTATTCCTTTAAGATGTTTAAAATAAAAACTTTGCCAATAACCTTTAAAAATGTGTCCAAGTGGACCTAAGAACTGGTGCTGAGAGTAAAGGGTTGCCAAATACTCACTTTGTGTTTTTGGTTTACTGCTCTTTGATATTTGTAAAGTTTAAATTAGAGACTTTATACACACACACAGTACTGCATATATTTCTGAAATGAGTCTTTACAGCAAACCTTTGTACAGACATTTAGAATGTATTTACCTTCGGTTTGACTGCCAGAAGTGGTTAGTACTCCAACCAAGCTGCTTATGTTGGGTAGAGCAGTGAGAGTTGAGATTGAATTGACAAGATCCCCTGAAATGGACATTCGTAACCCTGGATCATGCTCTAGAGATCCACTCAAGTGAGCACTCAATGCCCCTTCATTCTTTTCTACTGTACACTGCAAGAACACACTAGAAAGAGAACAAGGTGAAAGATGATTAGAAAGAGAAATATAAAGTGGCACAGGAAATAACATCCTACTGTAAGAAAACTACAATCAGCATATACTGTACCTTTTAGAAGAAGAGTTTGCCGTTAAATGAATACGACTATCAGAAGTAACCTCAGGAAATAAAGTCTGATGAAATCCAGCATGAATATACATTGCATTAACTCCATCTGGCACAGTGTTTTCTAGAGTAAAGAACAGTGTAGCATTTTTTTCATCTTCATTCAAGCTTATAGTACTGCTGATGTTTCCAGTAGTTGACACTGTCATTGCTGCATGTGCCTAGAATTACACAAACAAAATGAAAAAAAAAAACAATAATCTTTGTCCAAAAAACAATATGCAAAGAATAACTTGCAAAAGGACGTTTGAGAGTATTTACATGACAATCCTTGTCATCAATGGTTGCTTTCACATCAGAATGATACTCAAACTCGCTGGTCTTCTTGTGGCTCCTGTGAGCCTTAACATCCAGGCTGACAGAGGTTGGGTAATTTGGCTGGAAAATGTTAAAATTCAATTCAATTTATTTATATACAATGTGCATTGTTCCAAAGCCGCTTTACAGGAGAAAATAAGAAAAACTGAAAAACACAAAAAAAGGTAAAACACAGCACAGTGCAAGTGTTTATAGAACAAGAAAGATTATTCTAGTAAATAATATCTAATAAATGCAGTCCCCCGGTGGTTTGTTTAGCATATTATGCATTAAGTGAATGCTTGGCTGAAAAGATGTATCTTTAATCTAGATTTAAATTGGGAGAGTGTCTCTGACCCTCGAATAGTATCGGGAACGCTATTCCAGAGTTTAGGTGGATTTAGCTATTCTAGGTGTTATCAAAAGTCTGGAGTCTTGAGATCTTTGAGAGCGTGATGGGTTGTAGTGTGGTAGACATAAAAGACATGGTTTCAGGGCAAGACAACTAAAAACAGGTTTACCAAAGAAATCTAGCTGGTTAAGCTAGCTAAGATGTCAAGTAGGGTAACCAATACACTAATACTAGTGATGCACGATATTGGATTTTTGCCGATATCCGATACGCCGATAATTTCCACCTCAATAAACCAATAGCCGATGCCGATACCGATATATGCTGTGTATCCACCGGGCGTTTAGCTGCGTATCCGCTGCGTGTCCGCTTTGGCCGCCTGAATTTGGTTAAAGGCCTACTCTCCGTGACTGCTATAAAACAAAGGCAAGCAGTAATTATTATTAGTGTTAAGGCTGTAGGTTAACTTTTTTTGCACATAGCACTGGTGCTAGAAAGGTTTAAAGTTTGGTAGCACAGGCCAAACTGTAGGAGTATAAATCGTTTGTTGTCATCATTTAAAAAAAAATATGCAATTGCAGTTCATCATGAATAGTCAGGTAACTGACATAAGATATTAATGTTACATACAGATGAATAAATTAGGGCCGTATCATTTTTAGATTTCCTAAATTTATTTGAATATTTCTCAGTTGTGTATCTTTCCTTTTTAACTATACAATAGTGGTATATTTGTCCACATAAATTACTGTAGTATACTATAGTAAACTGCAGTAAAATTCTTAGATACTTTTTTGAACTTTACTATAGTATACAGTGTTTATCAATTCACTACAAGGGCACTACAATTTTCAATAGCAAATACTATAGTACACCACAGTATTTTTTGTCTGAGTGTTCAATTTAACGGGACTTTTATTTTGAAGGGTCTTTGGGAAGACGCATGTTTGCAGATAGCTTCACTCAAACAGTAAAACGCTCGTAAAATAAACTCTCAGAGCAACTCTGACTGGAGATGAAGTTCATGTGTTCATATCCTCATACAGTGCAGACGCAGATAAATCCTCGACCATCACTCGTGTTGTTTGTTAAACTGTGCACTTAATTCACTCAGACACGCAGAACAGCCAGATGACATTTAAATAACAGGATTCCGCGTCCGCATGTAGTTACATAGTGCGATGCGCCATTGATTATTGTCACACACAACAAGCACCACCACGACAAACGCACTACACACAAACACACAGCTCTGTCTAATGCACATATTCTTATTATTCTACATATATGTCGCACTGTTGTTATTTTCTTTCAAGTTACTTGTCCAGTCGGGCAAGTAAAGTTATTTCTCACTTGCCCATACAAAACATTCACTTGTCCCGGACAAGCGTTAATGTCGAGCCCTGCTTTTCACATTTTAAAATGATGATAAACGAAATAATTTTAAAACATTTGGAAAATGAATTTGGTGAATATTAATTAAAGAAGCAACAAGATCATAGGTGTCTTAGAAATGGAGACTACAAAACGGCAGTGAGTATGCAGAGACGAAAGTCACAGGGCGGCGCGTTGCATATTATGCACGCTTGAGCTCAAGTTCAAAGTCTACTCCCGATGGACGATGGGCAGGATTCAACTTTATTTTTACTCTGTGTTTTAGTTAAAAACGTTCATCAATAAATAGGCAGTGCGCGGCTGACGGGCGCAGAGATGGATTTCTTTGCGCACTCAGTTAATGTAAGAATGTGCTGCTTTTACAAGCATGATTTAATTACAGCTTCCTATCTGCGAGGCATATCGGCGTTATTTTCTTTGTCGGGCCGATAATTAATTTATAAGCCATTATCTGCCGATAATATCGTGCATCCCTAACCAATACAATACATTGCATTGAAGTAAATGGTCATAGAATGTACAAGCCTTTGCTTTACCTTTAGTAGCTGCTAGAGGTTGACTTTAATTGTAATACATTGCTGAGATGCTGAAGTTATGTCAAGATGAACTTGACCAAGAACCGAAAGCACTTCCTCCTTTCCAGTCCACAACTGCCACATAATATCACGCACAGTCTTCACAGAGAGGGTTAACAAAGTTTCAAGAACATTTCTTCAATAAAGTACTAATATCACAGAAGCATGACTACATTACACTCATTTTACACTCAACAAAAAAGTTTCTGGTCAGCTATAATGAGACGTACAGTATATAATATCTTGGCCTGTTACCTGGTTGTTTTGGACAGTGACACAGATTTTTGAATCTTGAGGGATTCTGTCAGTGCTGAAAGACTGGACTAAAGAGGAGCACACCTAACAAAAAAACCCACAATATATTACTTTTATACATTAATATTAGAATCACTTAACAGTGCACGTTACTTCTAAAGTGTATAGTAAAGACGAAAAGTTAAGACACAATAATACTAATATAGATGTTTATGGGCAGCACTAATTATTACGCATTGCAGTGTGTCTGAACTCACATATGGATGCTGAGGCTGGTAACCAAGAGTAAGCACATGAATGGCCTTTTTGTTTCCATTGACAAGAACCTTTGATTCTAAAGTGTACATTTTTTGAAACAGAGCAATTGTAAATGTCTCCTGGAGCATTAAACTCTGAGGAATAAACTTGAACGGCTGTCTGTAGAATGAAACAAAACATTCAACACACATGACACAATACTGCAAATGAGTTATAAATTGAATTTTCACATTTAAATGACCTGAAGTGTAGCCTCCATCGTTTCTGATAAATCCTCCTGTCCTTTCTCATCTCCTCTGTGGCACCCTCCATATGAAACTCCACATAAGGGGTTTTAAGATCCGACAGGGTCATTGTCGTCATTAAAACTCTCTTCTTCAATTTCTGAAAGAAAGAGCCAAATGATTCGATCAAATCCAGTCAAAGCTTTTATGCACATAAAGTACACATTTAGCTATATTCTGGACAAAGCAGATTTGCTGAGTGTCATTTATTACCTTATCAAGTGTACTAAGAACTGCAGAAATGTTAAAGTCTTGCTTGCCACAACCTCCACTTATTTCCAGTGTCTTATCATGCTTGGCATTGCCTAGAGAGATCTCTCCATGTAGGATTGGTGTCCAAGCTGTGCCGATTGAGTATGAACCCTTAACCCCACGCTTGCCAAGCAAACACCAGCCACCAAGCTAAACAACATAAAACAACTGAAAGGTTAATAGATTAGCAGGAAGAAATCCATGAATCTATCCTTGCTCCAGGGAAGACTGTCTGTGTGAACTGTAATAAAGGATCAGCCTAACTGAACTTCTATTAAAGTGACAGGTCACCCATAAATTAAAATTCTGTCATCATTTACTCACCCTCTTGTCATTTCAAACCTGTTTGACTTTCTTTATTCAGCAGAACACAAAAGAAGATATTCTGTTGTTAACTGGCCCCCATTCACTTGCATTGGTTTTGTCCAATAGAAGTGAATGGGGGCCAGTGCTGTTCGGTTACTAACTTTCTTCAAAATATCTTCTTTTGTGTTCTGCAGAAGAAAGAAAGTCATACAGGTTTGAAATGACAAGAGGGTGAGTAAATGAAAACAGAATTTTCATTTTTTTGGTGAACTATCACTTGAAATGACCTTTAACCAAAACTTATATTTGTACATCCTTGGGAACGTGTAAGCTTAACAAATATACACACAACTATACGAGGAGTGAGATGTGGAATGAATGATACACGCACCTTGATATAGCTGAGAGTGGGAGTGAAAAGGTGCAGCTGGCCCTGCCTCTCTTTACCCCTATCCTTATAGAAGCCCACCAGTGTAACAGTTGGGATGTTCACCAGTTTCCGGGTGTTGATCTCAGAATTGAAATGCGAGATGCCACGCTGGGGCTGAGTCAGTTTTTGGGTTGCGTACACATAGAGCCAGGGTGTGTCCATGTTGAATGAACCTGTGGGGACACAGTGAAGGTCAAATACAATTTCACATAAATGAGAAAATTCATATAAATTACATTGAGTGACAATTTCTGTAATTGTTTAAATAGGCTCTTTTCCATGAAATCCGTAATGCCGTGATAAACTGTTTCTGGTGACAATCAAGAAAATGTATTAATTATGCACCTTCCCAGTTTTGAAGTGAGGCTTTTGCTGACAAATTCTTCCAGTGCAGTCCGGCTACCAGAGGCATTTGATTGTTGTAATTGATTTTAAGATGGGTGCTACTCTCAGATTTCGGTCTCTTAAAATGAGAGTGCAGTAGCTGTGTTCTGAAATTCAGTCCCCTGTCTAGAAGACGCAAGCTGAGCTGGAAGAACAAGACATTGTGGTTATTTTTGTCCTGTTATTTTTGGGAACATTCATCTATTCATTTGTTTATGGTCAAGATACAAAACCATGAACAACATGTGACACAATTTAGATTAAATCTAGACTCAAAAGTTGAACCTCAACAGCATAACTGGTGAGGGCAGGTCCAGACTGGTTTCTAAGCGACTGGTTTAAGAGGATCCTGTGTTTGTTACTGCTCTGGTTCCATTGCTTCCCATAACTTATATCAAGTGAGGAATGGACATGGATTGGACTCCGTTCATGTCTGAGCTGAATCTATCGATCGAAACAATCCACTGATCAGCTTGTTAACATCTTATTTATCACAGACTCGAACAGCATGCGTGTGCCTGTGACCACCAAACTTTTCAAACTGTGACAGAAGACTATTACCTTGTGGTTTAGGTTGAAAAAGTGAGAACAGTAGAGTTCATGTGCTGCTGTTATACGGTAGGTCTGGACGGCGTCAGACTCACTATGTAAATTCTGAGTCATGTGACACTCTTGCATGTGTTGTGGATCCTCTGAAAAACGTAAACATGAATGAAGAATCTCTTGTACCCTAGTGTCATTCCAAACCTGTATGACTTTCTTTCTTGTGCAGAAAACAAAATATATTTTGAAGAACGTTGGTAACCAAACAACACTGGCCCCCATTGACTTCCATTGTATGGAAGCGTAACCACGCTCGACCTGATTTTGCCAAGTGGTTGATGTCCTCAGAGCAACATATTTTGTTGACCTAAGGACAACATTTTTATAAATAAAACCTAGACCCACAGCAAACCCCAACCCTAACCATAACTTACCCCTAAAACCAGAGGGAAATGATAAGTGAAAAACAATGGTCTAGAAGCACCTAATCCTGGTTGTAGGATTAAACTTAAAATAAACTGTAAATTTATTTCTGAAATCTGATTGATTGATTTAAATGTTGTCCCAGGGTCAACATGATGTTATCCTAAGGACATCAACCACTTGGCAAAATCAGGATAGCCCCGTAACCACAGAGACATTTATCAAAATATCTTCTTTTGTGTTCCACAGAAGAAAGAGTCGCATACAGGTTGTATAGAGCATTATGCTATTAGTGGAAATCTCTTACCTTGTACACCACACTTCAGTCTCAAAGCAGAGCTCCATTCTGTGCCCTTTTGCTTTAGTAGCCCAAGAGCCCTTATGCTCACTACGCTAGGCAAATGAAAACCTGCATCTACAGAATAGTGTCTTTGGCCATCTTCCAAACCTCTCTCCAGCTGCACTGTGAACGAAAGCACATCACAGAAACTTCAAATATGGACTAACATTCACATCACTGTGAATTATATGTTTAAAAGTAGAAGTTAAGTAATAGTAAACATAACAGCAATATCAGCAAATACATGCCTGAGAGTGATGCATCCTTATTGAAAACATTTTTAAGCAGTGCCTGTACTGTGATCTTTCTGCTGCGAGCGTGTGTGGTGTTGACAGACAGGGTTATTGGATGACCATCTGCCACTACTTTGGCATCTAGATGAAAGTGGGCTCGGGTCTCCGAAGCAGAATTCACCGTCTCCATTAGGCCCTTGAATTCAATGGTGAATGATTTCTTAAGATGATAACACAGCAGCTTTTAGTTGCAATAAGGAATGCTGCAAGCTAATCTCACTTACTTTGATAAAATAATGGTGGATGTTGTCTATCAGTAGTTCGATTCTACCGGAATGTTGGTTGTTTAATTGTTCAAGCTGTCCTATTTCAAAATATGAGGAAATATGAACAGAAACAATTTCTAGATAAGCATTTTGTATTAACATTTTACAAATTAAAGTTGTTAAAATTAAAATTGTGTCCAACATTTTAAATGTACTTTTAAAAGGTTACTATCATCATTTTATAATTCTGTGGTACAAATAATAATTGTATAATTCATGTTATTAATAATAAAAACATATTTCATGTTTGTAATAATAATAATTTTACACTCTTAAAAAGGATGCTTCACAATGTAGAAGAACCATTTTGGCTGAATGGTATCATAAAGAACCCTTGAAAGGGGTTCTTTAGATTTAAAAAAAATATATTTAGATTTTTAGATTTAATAAATGTTCTTATAAGAACCTTTGAGTAAATGGTACCTTGAGTAACCAAAAATGGTTCTTCTATGGTATCACTGTGAAGAAGCACTGGTAGCATCTTTTGACATTTTTTTATTAAATTTATAATTGATGTTCTTGAAATCCAAATAAAACAAATATATTTGATTTTAAGTGCTTTTGAAACCTTGAATGAGAATGGTTTTTAGGGGATGGGTTATTTTCAGAATCATCTTCTTTGGATTAAAATTCAGGTCCAGGGAAACATCTCTGGGGAAAGTGGATTGTGGCGTGCCAAGAAAGAGAAGCAAAGTGGCTTCTTGGGGCATCCAGGAATTCCTCTGACAAAGCACAGAAAGATCATTTTGACCCAAAAAAATCTTAATAAAATGCAAAAATCTTACATATCTTGACATCATAATTGATAAAACTGCATCTACCTGAGGTACAAAAGTATAGGCCGCCTCCATGAGATACTGCTTGAGACTTTTGTCCAATTTTTGTAGTCTCAGACTAAAAAGAACAGGTCCCAGAAGTGGGAAGCCTCTCGGTGTCAAGGGATAGGTGAGATCAGAGCACAACTGCCATCCAATCATCTTAGACACTGCAAAATGACCGTACAAATACATTTTTTATTATACGTTTTTATACCATAATGTCAAATGTCACTGAAAGATAGCCTTTTTATTAAACCCACATGCTTTAGGAGTACATGTGTTCTTCTCTTTGAGATTTCTCATGGCTGTGAGCTCCTCTCTAGTGTCCCCGCTCACATGAAACATCCTGGAGCTGTTCGAAAAAGAAGCTCAAACTATTTTAAAGTCAAGAAAAACAACTGTACATACTTGAAATAACAGTAAACACTATACCTGAAGGTAAAAATATCGATGACATCTTCTGGAGTGTTGAGGGCCACCTTTACGCTCTGGCCATGGTGCACATATACACCTCCATCTAAGCTGGTGGAGGTTTTAAATTGAGTGACCCACTCTGACCCCACACGACCAAATGCTCCATCCACTCCCGCTCTCACAGAGATGGCAACGAATGCACTGCGTCAAAAGACAAACATGACTTGACATCATGACTTCAACCTGACAGCACATTTGCATTCATAAAGCTTCACCACACACACTTTGGTTTGACATAACCAGCCGTTGAGAAATGTGACCAGTTCTTGTAGTTTGCAGTGCCTTTAAGTCTCATTGTGAAGACTGTGGACATGTTGAGGCTCAGCTTCATGGGTAGACCGGAGAGGGACGGTAAAACCAGTTCTTCTGCCATCACTATTGGCCTTTGACTGATTTTAATCTCTTGACCCTGACAAATTGGAGATAAAACCACTGGATAAGATATAAATATACTTTCAAACATAAGGAAGACACATACAAATTTTTACTTTTATGCATGACAAAGTCTAACAAGATTACAAGAAAATTTGTCATTTCGCTATCTTTGAAAGGGAGCAATAAAATGTTTAAACCTTTAACAACTTCACAACAAGTCCAGCTGTGTTGAGTGACAATTTTCTCTGAAATGCGTGGAGGTCATCACATGTCAAAAAGCTGACATCACTGCCAAACATCTTCACATTAATCCAGCATCTGAACGCTTTGTCTCTTTTCCTCTGCCCTGTGAACTTAAACAAAAAATAAAAGTAGAACCATAAAACAGACACCAAACCACCATTCGCATCTCAATCTCACCTTAGACCTAATGGAATCTAAAACTGATGATTGACAGCCTTTTCTGGAGATGTCCACCCGCTCCTCATCACTGTTCATTTCCATCTGCTCATACGCCATAGAGTCTTTAGGTCTGGAGTTATCAGCTGATGCTAGAGGATGTTCCTCAAACATGTTCTTCAGAATCAGCTCGAGGTTTTCCATTCTAAAACTGATCTAAAAAATAAAATAAATAGGCCATTATGACCCATTTTATAGTGTTTGCACCGTATGGAGCTTTCCAGACATAAGCTATATAAACTTTGATTGTACGGCAAAAACTTTTGGGCCAAATGTAATCAAAATGTCCTTCTCTTTTCACCTCCAAAAGATTGAATGCTCTGCCCAGGATGTGAACTGTCAGATTCGCCATAGCATAACGTGGAAGAAAAGATTCAGGGGAGAAAACTACGGCTCCCTCCATGTTTGCAGCTGCCACTCCTAAAATACAGACACCGAAGACCAAAACTAGACACTGGAAACCATATATTGAAAAACAGAAAACTGTCATTTGATAGAGAAGTTACCTGTGATTGAAAATGATTACCTGTATCCACTGTGTAGTCCATGTGTGAGGAATATTTCCACGGCTCGGCTTCAAAGTCTTTACTAATGATGTCATCTGGCAGTGACTCCATCAGATCTTTCTTCAGGGGGTCTTCTGTCTTCTGGATATTAAACAGGTGACTCCAAATAAACGACCCAACTGAAAGGATTTCAGAATGTCAAAATGTTTCTCATTTTATAACTGATGCTGATAGGTTTGGCTCATTTTGTTCAATAACTCAAACCTTGACTGGACTTATCGATGCTTAAAGTTGTCTTTACAATTCTGAAGATGTCCTGGTTTGGGCAGTGCATTAGTTGCTGGTATGCTGCAATTCTGACCTCCACATTTTCATCTTGTCTCTGAAATGCCCAAGCAAGGACTTTCCTCTGGTAAAAGACACAAAAATGTAAACAGTTGTAGGTCACATGGCATGATGTGTTCCTTGATTCCAACAATAAATGCTGTATAAGCAGGTGAAAAAGCAAAGAAAAGGAAAATTACAAATTCAGTAAATTTGTAAATGTATGAGAAATCATCAGAGACACAGTTAATACTTAAAGGGACAGTTCACCCCCAAAAAATCTGTCATCATTTACTCATACTTGAGTTGTTCCAACTCTATAAATGTATTTGTTCTGATGAACACAGAGAAAGATATTTGGAAGAATGCTTGGTAGTAATGATTACAACAATGGTAGTCAAAAGTTCCCCAGAACTGTTTGCTGTCCTACATTCTTCAAAATATCTTTTTTTGTGTTCAACAGAACAAAGAAATTTAGAAAGCAATTTTTCCTACTATGGTAGTCAATGGTGGCCAAGAACTGTTTAGTTACAAGCATTCTTCCAAACATCTTTCTCTATGTTCATCAGAATCTGGAACAACTTGAGGGTGAGTAAATGAAGACAGAATTTCCATTTTTGGGTGTGCTATCCCTTTAAATGAAAAAAACAAGAACCTATAGGAAACTGATATGAAGCATCCAGTATTAAACTCTTCTTATACTGTATAGTTCGGTAAAACTGACATTCATATGGCATGGTATTCTCCTGAACGCTCGTATAGCAGCCAGCCGAAGCTCCAACAACACAGTATGATCTTGTACACAGCGGCTCAGTGATGGAATGAGATCTGCCATGCCTGCGTTCTCCACAGCTTTCAACACATGTAGCAACTGTTTGAGAGAAAGCACAGAACAACTCAGCCTACATGCAATTTCAGAACACCTCTACCATCTTCTACCATTCTTCTCACCTCTGTGATCTCTGACTGGTCATCCACTACACATCCTCCCTCAAGTCTTTGCTTCAGAACATGGACAAACTGTTGGACTTCTGTAATCTCATTGCAAGGGGTCTGATTTCGTTGACACAGTCTGTGGACCAGCGAAGAGACAACCAGCAGTGCTTTTGGACCAATAATAGGAAACTGCAGCAGGGCCTGTTGGAGAATATGGTGCAAATGAACATGTAAAACAGATCACACTGTGTGTTTTAGAGTTCAGTGTTAATATGTAACTTAAACACGTACACTGGTGTGGTTAATCATAGATGATGTGGGGTAGGGAGCAAAGGTGATAGTATTGAGGAGAGCCAAGGTTTGCTCCTGGTCAACTTCTTTGTTCAGTATGAGGTCTGTAGTGAATAGGATGCAAGCCTCACTTCCACACGCTGACAGTGTTTCTAACAGGGGCTGCCTGGCGTAACAACAAAATACACAAAATAGTTTGTTTGGGAATAATTATAACATGCTATGTTATGTATAACATTATATGCAGACAAATGAGGATGCCAAGGGACCACCACTGGTACACTTACAGTTCTTTTTTGACAAAGTAATAAGATACATACCATCGCTTAGCAAAATAGGCCGAGAAAGAGTCAACCATTTAGCCATGTAAAATTCTTATTAGAATTGTTAATGGACAAACCAGTCATCTCGACATTTGAAGGAGGCCTCATTCCACAATTCTCTCAACTGCTGGGACGACAAGGTCCTCAGCTGAACCATTAGACCCAAGAGGAGCTCTGACTGCTGAGAGAAGAAGATACAAGAATAAATACAGCCGTGGAAAAAATTAAGAGACCATTTCAAAATTATTTTCAGTTTTAATGAATGTACTATTTATAGGTATGTGTTTGGGTCAAATGATCATTTTTGTTTTGTTCTGTGAACTACTAAAAAATGTCTTTAAAATTTCTAATAAAAATATTGTTTCTATTTGGATTTATTAATTAAAATAAAAACTGGAGAAACAAAAAGATTCTGTATTTTCTTTCAACTGTAAAGAAAACAAGCTCATATTCACTTTTAAGCGACACAACAGTATTTGTACATGTACTTAGGAAAAGTTAAGAAAAATGTATTTTTTATGCGATAACCTCAATTTTATAACAGTTTTCATGTGGCTTGTCATGCTGTCAGTCTTTCACATTGCTGTTGGATGATTTTATGTCATTCCTGATTTTGTTGAAATTCAACAGACACTGGACTGGAATGGCCACAATACATCTAGAAATACTGATTCAATGAAAATTTGGAATTGTCTCTTAATTTTTTCCATGGCTGTATGCGAGAAACCTGAATTAACAAATGAAAGTTATAAATTAAAGTACATTTACATGATTCATTTGGCAGACTGTCATGGCTCTGCTTCATTTAGTCATGTTTTTCTTGGTCCTGTAGCAGAGTCATGACAAAGCCTTTGGTTATGTGTGGAGAGAAACATATTATTGTCCTTTTGACAATAATATACGTTCTCTCCAGTGTCTCGTCATTGGCCCCGTTCCTCTCGTTTCCTTGTTATCTTTCCCTAAGTGTTTGATTACCCACACCTGCCCTGTGTCGTTATCCCTCGTTTGTGTTCCCCTATAAATGCCCTCTTGTTTCATTGTCCGGTGCTCGTTCGTTGTCTCATGTGCCTGTGTTCGTGTAGTCAAGTGTTTGAGAGATTCTGTCCTGCCTAATTCTCATTGTTGTGAGAATTTTCTGTGTGTGCTTCTGCTGTGCCTTGGATTATTTTCATCTTGTCATAGTAAGTCAGTTAGTTTATTTCCAGTGTTCTGTAGTTAGTCCAGTCAGTTTAGTGTGCCTGTCTAGTCTGTTTATTATTTATCCTCAGTGTTTTACCCCCTTGTGGGTTTTTGTTTTGTGTTTCTTGTTAAGAAATAAAGTTTTGTGTTAACCCCTTCACGGCTGTTGCCTGCGCTTGGGTTCTTCTGCCACAGTCGTAACAGAACGAACGAGCCAAACGCGAACCCAGCAGGCGATATGGATTCGGGCCAGGTAT
Organism: Triplophysa rosa; assembly: GCF_024868665.1. Taxonomy (NCBI): domain Eukaryota; kingdom Metazoa; phylum Chordata; class Actinopteri; order Cypriniformes; family Nemacheilidae; genus Triplophysa; species Triplophysa rosa. The sequence continues at coordinate 15,787,572 of NC_079894.1, forward strand.
TCCTTCGGTCCCGCGAGGCCCATTTATTATTCGGGTTTTGTCAGGGGAACCACGGGACCAAGGAATTCGCTGAGGCGTTTATGACGGTGGCGAGGGAGACAGACTTCGGAGATGCAGAACTGCAAGTTGTCTTCGACGGCTGTCTCACCCACCGTCTGACGCCTGGCGAGAGGAGGATGTTGAGACCCCTGATGTTCGCCGACATGGTACGGTATGTAGTCAATCGGGACGAGCCCGGGCGGGAGACCCCAGCCCGGGCTTCGGCCTCATTGCCCGTCGTCCCGGAGTACTGCATACTGGCCACTGTCACCCGGGGGGACTCTGCGCCTTCCTCCGCCAACTCCGCAGCCCTTGGTCCTCCTGCAACCCTCCGCGGCAAGCGGGGGAGGAGGGCCTCCGGGGAAGTGTCTACGGACTCTTCCGGGGCGGAGCTAGCCACGCCCTCCACCGCTACCTCGCAGCCGACCACAGGTCCTGCGGTTCGGTTGAAGAAGAAGAGGCAGCGGAGGGGGGTACGGACTCCTGCACAGCCTGAGTCCAGTCCAGCATCCAGTCCGGTGATCCAGTTGGCGTCCAGTCTTGTGTCCAGTCTTGTGTCCGGTCCTGTGTCCAGTCTTGTGTCCGGTCCTGTGTCCAGTCTTGTGTCCGGTCCGGTGGTCCGTCCGGCGTCCGGTCCGGTGGTCCGGCCGGCGTCCAGTCCGGTGCGTCAAGCCCTGTCCAGCCGGCGTCGGGCCCTGTCCAGCCGGCCTTCCAGCCGGCCTTCCAGCCAGCGTCAAGCCCTGTCCAGCCGGCCCTCCAGCCGGCCTTCCAGCCGGTCCCTAGTCCGGCAGCCAAGCCGGCCCCGGGGAGACCCCCAGGGTCAAGGACTGTCCCCCCAGGACTCCCCCTAAGTCCCCTAGGACTACGCGCCCTTGAGCGCAGCCGGGGACTGGGGCTTCTCCTTACCCCCATGGACTGCCCCCTATGGGCCCTGGTTTGGCCCCCTCCTTTTGTTTTTTGTTAAGTACCCCATTCCTTAGTCTTGTTGTCTTGTCTGCCCCTGTCTTGTTCCCATGTTGTCTGTTTTTTCACCGTTCCAGTCTTTGTTCGTTCAGTCTACCTACCTTGTGAGCACTGGAGTGTCATTAAAGGGGGGCTTCTGTCATGGCTCTGCTTCATTTAGTCATGTTTTTCTTGGTCCTGTAGCAGAGTCATGACAAAGCCTTTGGTTATGTGTGGAGAGAAACATATTATTGTCCTTTTGACAATAATATACGTTCTCTCCAGTGTCTCGTCATTGGCCCCGTTCCTCTCGTTTCCTTGTTATCTTTCCCTAAGTGTTTGATTACCCACACCTGCCCTGTGTCGTTATCCCTCGTTTGTGTTCCCCTATAAATGCCCTCTTGTTTCATTGTCCGGTGCTCGTTCGTTGTCTCATGTGCCTGTGTTCGTGTAGTCAAGTGTTTGAGAGATTCTGTCCTGCCTAATTCTCATTGTTGTGAGAATTTTCTGTGTGTGCTTCTGCTGTGCCTTGGATTATTTTCATCTTGTCATAGTAAGTCAGTTAGTTTATTTCCAGTGTTCTGTAGTTAGTCCAGTCAGTTTAGTGTGCCTGTCTAGTCTGTTTATTATTTATCCTCAGTGTTTTACCCCCTTGTGGGTTTATGTTTTGTGTTTCTTGTTAAGAAATAAAGTTTTGTGTTAACCCCTTCACGGCTGTTGCCTGCGCTTGGGTTCTTCTGCCACAGTCGTGACAGCAGACATTTTATCCAAAGCGACTTACAAGTAGGAGAGCAGATAAACATTTAGTCAACACGCTAAACAGTACCGTTAGTTTACAAAGCCATGCTACTAGGAGGATTAAAGCTGGAGTAAGCAAAGGAGAGATTTTTATTTTTTTTGAGAGACAGACATACAGAGTTATTGGTTAGTCAAATAAATGCGGAACAGGTATGTTTTGAGCTGTTTTTTGAAACAGTAATAAGTAATATAATAGTACTTATTATAAGTACAATAATACAATAAAAGTAATAAGCTGAAGTAGCATCTGACCTGCTGTTGATCTGAGAGGTGAGCGCACAACCTCCTCACACTGTTGGTAACCTCCTGAACTGAAGATCCAACATGTCTGCCTGGATTCTGGACTCCAGACTCAAACACAAGACCACTCAAATAGCCTGTGTTCTGTACTGAAATCACAATAGAGAAACATGCAATTTGCAAAAATGTTTAAACACATGTATTTCATTATAATTGAAAAGTAAATGTGAACGTATTGGAACAAGAACATCAGAAGTACACATACCCAAACTCATTGGTATCACTTCAAGTGTCCTGAGGAGAGTTAGGCTTGAAATGGTCTTGGTTTCTGTTACTTCTAACGGGCCTGGTAGTGGAACCAGTGACACTATTTCGGTACAGTTCACCTTGTTCATCATTGTCCCATCGTAGAGCTGGATGCATGTGAGGCTGGCCTTCACTGTCTACTCAAAACACAGAGGAACTTAAATTCATGACTTTTATGACACTTTCTTCTGTGAAACACAACAAAAGATGTCTCAGTGGTTTTGTGTCTATACGATGAAAGGCAAAGCGGGGGTGATGTTGTTCGGTTACCAACGTTGTTCAAAATATCTTTCTTTTGTGTTCTGTCAAACAGGTCACACATGTTTGGAATGACATGAGGATAAGTAAAAAGTTTTTATTTTTGAGTGACTTTTCCTTTATAGTGATTTAACCGTTATTAGAACAATAATGAGAAATGTCCTGACTTCTTGAGTGCCAACGTACAGTAATAGAATAAATGTGTAGCTTACTTTCCCGCCCTCCTTTAGCGGGACCGAGTGCCTCCAAAACTGACCGATTCTGTCACTAAGACACTGCTGCAGGTTTCTGGTTTTTATCAGTGATGTTCCCCTCTGTTCATAAGAACTTGTGCATGTCCCGTACACATCGGTCTGCAGAAAAATGACATCATAAGTCATCAGAATTATTCAGTAATGTTCATAACTTAATAATGATGATATATTCAAGCTTATACATATACATATGGCTCAAATATGAACGTTTTTGAGTGCAAAGCTAGCTACAAAACTCTCTGACCTCTTTCACTGTTTCCCTAGCTCGTCCCGAGTCAGAGGTCTGGAGCATACTCAGAATGGACCTCTTGATGTTTAGGGTCCACACCTGCTCAGCCTCCTGTGGGCAGAGCTTTGTGACCTTTCCCCCCTCAAGCGAGAACTGCAGGGGGTTCTTCTCCAATGACTCTCTGAGGAATCAAAACACCAGATGGACCTTCAACCTCTCACCATCATCCAAGATGACTCCAAACTAACTATTTGCAGCAGTACAAATGTGTCAGTAAAGTATAATAGTGAATGGACAACATGGAGACCTGTGTTGGGGTGTAAACATTCAAAGAACTATGCTCAGCGTTTCAAGTCATTCAGTACTCATTCAGTATTTTCACGCTCAATAAACAAAGAATAACAGTGAAGTATCAACAAAAAGGCTTAGGTTACCTAATGTTTTTCAAGCGTAGCACAGAATTGTCTCTCTTCGATGAGCTATGCTTTATTTGTATGTTCCTCATCTATGCACAAATAAATAGAACAAAAATGAATAAATCACATTTGTATATTATTATTATATAATTTATTATTATTATACAAATATGTATTGGATGTATTTGGGGGTCTTATAGTTTAGTATAATGCTTGTTATAAAATGTATTAGAAGATACCTTTAGAATCATCTCTGGACATCCTTGTCGAACATCAATGTCAACAACACAGTCCAAAGCTAATTGATTTCCCGCTAATGATGGACCTTTCAGGGCATTTGCTATTGTTGTACTGTATCTATAGGTGTGCATTTGCCCCTTCTGCACATCTGTACACACAAATATACATAAACGTATGTCTAAAATAGTATTGGTAAATAAAAAAATATTTTTCATTTTTGCCTTACCTGGGCAAGTAGACTTGCAAAGTTGACCTTGGAGTTTGTGAGCATGAGCTTGAACAAACATGGGTAATAAATCAAGTATTGATTTTAAATATCATGTACACAAAAAGAAAAACACTAAACTTAAAATGATCCTATATTTTGCCTAACAGTCAAAAAGAACTATTGATATTAAACACGCACTTACCAGTGAGAAAGCCAAACACAACAATTAAAGTAAGATTTCTGATCAACAGAAGGTAGACCGAAGACATGGCCAGAATAATTGGATTCGATGTAATGCCCAAGACCAACACTTCACAGAAAAGATCATTACTGGGAAAGCATAACCACATAAGTGAATGGAAAGATGTTGAGCCAAGCCTTAGTAGAAACCCAAAAGACACTCAGGAACCAATCAGAAGACAGACTATCACCAGGGGACCATTCGGCTATCCAAATCTTACAACATCCTGATAGACAACTTTAGCTGAATTTACAATAATATTTTTATCAAACAGTTACAAATCTGGCATAGAAAACAGTTTGTTTGGGGCTTGAGCATTTTATTTTTCAATTGTTTTTGGTTTTAAAATGTTACTCTTATATTATTATTATTGTCTAAATCAAATGTATTTTGATTAGAAAAATTCATTAAATATGAATTCAAATATTTGTTTAAATATTGAAAATATTCAGTCATTCAAAATAAACCTTGAAAAGCAAAAACCTTGATTTTTACATTAATGTGAATTCAAGAAATTTAAGATAAAGAACAGATTTTTTTCTTAGTTAGTTAGAATACACGATTTTTTAGAGTCGATAAATCAACAAAATATTTCTCCATGAAATTAAAAGGAGATTTGATGAATGTCAATAAAGGGCTGCTTTGTATGCTTGTAATAAAATATGGTGCTTTAAGATGTTTCATAATACATTTCATTTGGCACCATCTACTGGGCAAAGTTGAGACTCAGGTCAGGCAATTTAACAATTTCAAACATTTCAGATTCATGTCTATTCCAAATCTGACCTATTCCAAATCTGTATCTTTGCCTTGTTTTTTTCTGTTAAAACACTTAAACAATAATGAGACCAAATAAACAATGCAAAGAAGCTAAATTTGTATTTCGAATTTTGTTAGGTGGGAAATAATTTGCCAATAGAACAATGCAAAATACATTTATTATAGGTCCATATTCAAGTCTCAATAAATCATGCAATTTTGCCTCTTCAGTTTATTTATCATATTTTAAGGCTGATTCAATATTTTTACAGAAAAAAAAATAATGATATTGCACAGTGTAGCCAATGCAAATATTAATTCATTTAGTAGAATATTTCATGAAATGCATCCTGCAAAAACACTTATATTTACCTCTGTGTGTGTGTAACTCCTAAAGGCCCTCTGGCACCTCCTCCCTGATGACCAACACATTTAACACAGAAAATTTTAGGTCAGCTTTATGTTCGCTGTCATATTAATACCTTATTCCTTTCATTTCTCCACTGCACCCTCCACATGTTGGATAAATAGGAAGGAGGCCATGCATGAATCACATCATCTGTTTGAGCTTTCAGGTTGCCCTACTTTATCCTAGTGTGTTTAGTCTCTGATAATCATACTGTGTTTCATGGTTCATTCCTCTATGTAATATTCTGACATCTGATCTATGGGATTAAAGCCTTGTATTGATGACTATTAATGTGCATTCTGATGACAAGTACAGCATACAAAGATGAGTCTTATATTTACGAGAATACGCTTTTACAAACTCAGTTGATGCGCTGTAGGACTTTAACATAGTTTACATAAGTAAAGGGTTTAGAAATGTTGTTAAATGTAAATGTCGAGTGTATATGGGACATGTTGGGCGTTGATTAAAAACAACAAGAACAGACCTAAACTGCGTGGCAGGAGCTAAGTAGCCTTTTTTCCTGGCTTGTAAATGACGACTTTCAGCATATCAAGTATCAAAATTAGTTAGTAGGCAGATACACCTCCCTCTTCGACTTTGATTTTAAAATCTGACAGAACAACACATAAAGCGTGCTGTACTGTGATTATATTTTTGATCGGTTTCGGGTGTAATTTGACTCATCATTAAATAGACTCCTTTCGCTCCACTCCCTTATCGCGCATCAGCTACTCACGTCACTCCATGCGTGTTTCGCTTGGCATGCTTGTAAAATCGTACTACGGCGAAAGGGTTAGCTCATGAATATGAATGACGTCTTGTTGAAGTTGCTCGGCAACCTTCCTGAAGAGTCCCTCACGTAACCTAATTTATTTTTACATTCGATTCGTCAGTTTGCCAGTTTAGAGCCACCTATTTACTAACGTATGCTGTTCACCCAATCAGTATTGCATATTGCATAACACGTACGTGATACGTAATTAATATTCATGAGCCAAACCTTCATCGTACTGGGATTACTAAAGTCTCTACCGGGGGCGTGGCGTGTGCTTAGCCGGTTGTAGCAGCAGCAGACACAATGAAACGAGGAGCAATGTAGGACACCACGTTGGGGCTTGAAACGCAGACACCCCGGTAGCGTGTTTTTTCAACTTAATTTCAGACATTTTTGTCTTTCATTTGATTTATTTATTTTGTATCTATCGTAGATAGAGACCCGAGTCGCCGATGAGAAAAACGCGGAGTTAAAAATCTCTGGAGAACAACTGACCGAGCTCAGGAAACGAGGCTCTCCTTAACTTTTGCTTTGTCGTTAAACGCAGTCGCGATATAATGTCGTTCGCTTATTCGGATTATTTAGCCGCAGAGTGCCTGGTGTCGATAGCCAGCGGTCCCGTACTCCATCGACCCACCCCGGTGTCTGGTGCGGCTCAGGCCCTTCCGCAGGGCCTTACTGCCGGGGAGCCAGACGGGTCGAGCGAGGACAGGGAGGTGCGGGAGACGCTCCGGTTAGAGGGGGCCAATATGATGACGGTGGCGGAGATCCTCACCGACCTGCACGGCAATTTTCGTCCTATGTCGGCCTATTCCGAAAGCAGCAACTCGTCATGCGGAGAGAGCGGTTACACCACGTTGTCAGACTCCACCACCCCAACGCCGACCATGACCCCCTCTGCCACCCCTGTCCCGGGACAGTACAATAACACCCCCCAGCAGATTTGGGGAGGAGGGGGAGCACCCCGGTCCCCAACCAAGCGTCACCCCTGTACTTTCAACGGGTGTGATAGGGTGTACGGCAAATCATCCCACCTGAAAGCGCACATCAGAACACACACAGGTAACGTTAAGACAAACCACATGGTAGAAGATGAGCGCTAATGTTACAGATAGCATATTGGTATATAGCATTTATTGTTATATAATGTACCCATTATATACAGATCGCTTTTGCTATTACCTTGGATCAAATGTAAACTTATATGACGTAAGCAAGTATACATACATTTTCCACGCTGCTTGCATTGTATTAGAAATGGGTACAGTTTGGATAGCATTAAATGGCTATTAGGAAGAATTTTAGGCATAGGCCTTATGCACTGCGTATGTGTTTTATTACACGTTTTGGATAGGGGAACTTTTATTCGTGCCAGTCGTTTGTTTGTTGACTGGGCCTCTTCCTGTCAGCACTCATCAACGGCGATTAATAGATGTGTTACAAGTGAATTTGTGGATAATAATGTAATTTACTATTCGTTAGCTGAACAAAAGAGTGGAAAAACTCCCAACTGAGGCCGCCGGACAAAGAAAGTTTATGAACAAAGGAAGGAGCGTGTGAGGGAGGACCGAGTATAGTAGTGTAGTGACGAACCCCATATTTGCATATGAACAGAGCTCGAGCACAAACCGCGTGCGCGCGCCCCGTCTGCCCAGGTTCCCATTTAAATGCACCTTCTGTTATTTGACTAAAGCTAAAAGAGCTTGTAAGCCACGCACCTGGCCTCTCATTATGCGCCATTCAGTTTGCAAAGTTTACTGTATGTACTTGAAATGTTGTACAGTATGGTCAACAGGGTGATGGCGTTCAAGCAAAAAGTACAGTACTGTGTACACTAATAATTTGGTAGTACACCATGATAACTAAGAGAACACTAATACAGTTGTTAGGATAGTTCTTAAAAGTACTAGTGTAGTGGCTAGTACACAAAGAAAACCCAAGTTGTGTTCTAGTAATCAAATTCTAGTAGAACAACAGTACACTTGTACTATTAAAAGAAAATTTGTACAATAATAGTGCACAAAAAGCAGCATGTCAGTTTATAGTTTGTAGTGCACTAACCGAATAATACTATAGTAGTTCCTTGTAATTCATTAAGAACACTTGATTTTATGTGTACTACTGCTTTAAACAAATTCCACCAATCACTCTTAAATATATTACATACAGCTAATTCTCCATGTTAATTTTTTAGGTGAGAGGCCTTTTCCCTGCACTTGGCCTGACTGCGAAAAAAAATTTGCACGTTCAGACGAGCTAGCCCGGCACCTGCGCACGCACACGGGCGAGAAGCGCTTCCTGTGCCCCCTCTGCGATAAGCGCTTCATGCGCAGCGACCACCTCATCAAGCACGCTCGTCGGCACCCCAACTTCCACCCCTCCATGATCAACCGTAAGGTCTCAGTTCAAGGATCTGCCTCCGCCCAGCCCTCTCCCTCCTCAGAGTACGCCAGCACTGCCGAGTAGACACACCCACTGCCTCACCGGGACCTCGATCAGACCCCTGTTTTCTGCACTGTGACCACCATCCCTGTAAGACGCAATGCAGTCTGATTCGATCACTGTGCATGCTGGGATCTTTTGAGCTCAGTTCTTACTTCCACAGGCCAAAAAACGGAGAACTTCATGTCTTCCTCTGAACCCCTTTCGTAATGACCAAAATGGGCGACGGAGACACAAACTCTTAAGCACATTCCCCTGATATGCCAGAGTCATGCGATTATATGATCACATGGCTGGCAAGTGATGCCGAATACATTGTTGATCTTAATTGTGCCTGCTTTGGGTGAAATGTATTGTGAGATGTTTTTGGGCGCATGTTGACAAAATGGCCACCAGGAGTTTTCCAACAACACTTGTGTTATTTGTCATCTAGCCTAGCATCACTTGTCAGCCATGTTTTATAACCTCTGAAAGGATCTCCTGTTTCCTGTCTTTCCATCTATTGTCGAAAATTTAGCACAACCTTGTTTGTCTTGTCTTTTTGTACAGCCAGAATAGCAAACTCCCGCTGATCTGTTTTGCTTGTCCACACATAATGTACGATACAATAACCACATTGATTTGTAGTATTGTTATCACAACGTTTACCTACATTGACGTCGTGCGTTTTTAAAACGTTTGGTATAAACTTAGTCGGGTATTTTCATTCCTTAATCTAATAAGATCCTCAATGCCCATTTAAAGAAAACATTGCTTATAATTAAAACCGAAATGGCCAGTGAGTTTCCGTTAGGTAGAAACACTGCCTGTATTTCCACAGCTTTCCCTACTGAAATTATTGAAATCATAATAACTTATTGGCATTTTATTTTACTTTTTTGCTTACGTTTTCTACTTGGATCAGCATGGCGTCTAAAATAGCCTTTTAGTTTTTTTAATCACTTATAGCCCATGCATCTATTATTGCTTTGCGCATCGAGGAACTTGTGTTTGTCCATGTAATGTTGACATGTTGATACATGTAGCGATGTGTTTAATAGTAATGTGGATATGTGTAGATAATATCTATGCTCGAAGCTTCAATGGTTAAGATGTTATTATATAAACTACTAAAAGGAATACTTATGACAGTACACGCTTGAATAGAATAGAGTGCTGCTTGTGTGCGAATGTTTGCGCGTCACGTTTGTATGTATATTCACGCGGGGGAAGAACGCGAACTGTCGCGAACTCTACCTGAACTGTCCCGTCTGCGGACCTCTTACAACTATCTCAGAGAACAAAGAACACATCAGGAAACTCAGAAAGCCTTAAATACGTTGACTTGTTTTGCACCATTGTTTACTGTTTGATATTTTCTACAGGTATGCCGGCAGGCATTGATCTACTCAACTAAAGAAATACAAATGCAATATTGCACTTTTTTCTTACTGGTATTGTCAATGATATTATTCGTCTGCTAGTGTGATGGGTTACACTTTATGCTACTGCATAGTTCTTCTACAATATGAACACTGTGGAAGGGGGTAAAGACCTGTCACAATAAATCGATACATTAGTCTCAATATGCACATTTGTCTGTGTGTGGACAAAGTGATTTTTGTGGCATTTTCAGTTTCGTTTGTATTATTTCCTTCACGTTCTGTAGTATCAAATCAACTCTGTTACATCAGTAACCGATTCAAACGCTTACAAGTTTGTCTGCTGTCTTTCTGGTTCTCAAACCTACAGATAACATTTTAATACTGTATAATACAGTTTGTCTGGGAAAAAATGTTTTTCTGTGCTAAACATGCAATACTCAACGTACTTCAGGTAGCTGCAGGCAGATATCTGAAGTGCAATGATAAATACTTTCTCAACAATAACAAACCAAACCAGAATAGTATCTAAGACTATATGTATTCAGTAGCCAATTAAATGATGTATTCCTAAAACTGCTTTGTAGGTTTGGCCACAAATCTCTTTCAAAGGCCTTAAGAGCTGTTTTCTTCCAATCAGATGCATGGTTTGAGTTGTCTTTGTATCTGTTGTACTGTGTTTGGCTAATGCACTATTACATCAATGGTACACTGTGCTATGCTGCAGCGGGTTTTGTATGTGATACTGGACCATTGTGATGTGTCTTTTGATTTTCACTTACAATGCCCTCTTTTAGCAGTCTGGAGTCAACTTTGCATTTGAGATACCTCCCATTATGCTCCACACATTTGTAGCTAGAACTCTGGACAGTCTGTGCTATCACAAACCACTGGATCAAGTCTTGATTTGTTTTTAATTGTGTGTTTTGAGGTCTTTCATTTCAGTGATTATTATCTTTTGTATTGTTTGGTTTGTTGTATTGAAAGGTCTTGTTTCTTATGCTTTGTATTAGATTGTGTACTATAGGTGTCTCTAAAGTATAGCTTAGCAATCATATAGCAAAGAGAGGTCTTGCTCTATAGTTCCTTCAGGAAAATGCTGCATCATTTGCTTTTTTTTAGCATCTATTTCTCTGTATATCAAAAGCAGGTTAGCTGAGATATGTGTGTGAGTGTGGTTGCTTTAAATCTAATTGCTAGATTGAGAATTTGTAGAGGGATGACTTTATTTCGAGAACTGCTTTGTTGCTTGGCGTACAATCTATACATTGTTCATCCTGAAGTTTTTTACACACTAAACTGACTGGCAGACAGTCTACAGTAAATCACACTAGAGTTATGTCTAAAGAGATCTTTTCATGGTCTCAATCTACAGCCATGTCCCATATCAGTGGACAAGCGGGTTTAGTCTGTACAAATGCTTCCATGTATCTCCTCAGGTGATGAAACTAAATGTTGAAATCTCTGTTCTTCTGGAGCAGGACCTAATGTTAAGCATTCTTTTCATTTGCTTTGTTTTGCGGTATTCTGCTTTAATTATTTATTACTTGCTATTGTTTTGATGTGCTTTAAAATATCTTTTTTCAGTACTTATTTGTGGTATGAGACTTGACTAATAATTTGATTTGAGAAATTGATTCATTGTTTGCCTCCAAAAAACCCTCCAGTGCTTTTTAAATAATAAACTGATAAAGAGTTAACTGGTGTTTTTGTGTTTATTACTTTTAATGACTTGGATATTATAAAAGGTTTTTCCTTCTAATTATTGTATAATTATAATACATGCAGATTTTATGGACTCATTAACCCTTTTATGCATAGACAGTGGACAGCTAACAAAAATCCATTTCTTGCGTTTGCATGGGGTTTGATGGCATAGCATCAGCCACTATATCATATAAAATGCCCATTCTAGTTGAAATGAAGAGTGGAAAGTGAAAAAATGTGTACAGTCCAAAATCTTGTTTCATGCCCCAAGAGCAATACAAACACATGAAAAACTTCATGACTGAGGATACCATAATTCATGCATAAAATGGTTTAATTGAGAATTTATGAATAGCTGAGTTTCATAGCATGATGACAGTCTTTTTTATTTTACATCAAGGTTTAATTTTACACTGAAAAAATTGCAATAAGTCCTCCAACTCATACGACCACATTGGTCGTTTACAACGTTCCCCAAATACGACCCATGGAGCGTTTCCTAAAATAGCGCTTCTACCGGCAGCAGGAGGAGTTGTCTACCGTAATTATACAATTATATATTGCGCTATTATTTTGCAATAATGACACGTATTGGAGTGTGATTCTCACTTTAAACTGTCAGGATGAACTTTATTTACATTACAAATGACACCATTCACGCATTTTGAGCAAGCAACGTAACCCCTTTATTTATTGTATAACATAAAACACAGCATATAAAACACTCACAATTGTTTTTCAAAACGGACAAATATTCCAAGTGTACCGATGTCAAACGATCGATTTTTATGAGGAAAAGACGCTGAAATGAGCACAATCTGCAGTTAATCTTCACGTCCTGTGAACTTCCGGGTTTAACACTCATTTAAAATTACCGCCAGACGAAGTGATAGGTTATGGAAGCATATTGGTAGCAATTATCAAATTGAAATGCAATTTTCAAAATGGCAATGCATTTATGTCTTTAAATATACATTTAAAACAACATATGTGCAACATTAGGTGCAAAATGTAAATGAAAATTCAATAATACAATTGACATTTGTCCGTTCCTACACTACTTTTAATATGTATTTTAAACATATTTTAACTCTCTTTAAGTTGCAAAATTCAAATGAAAATGCATTCCCCGGATTGAGTATATGTGTTTAAGATAGCCCAGCAAAACTGTAGCAAAATGATAATTCAAATGTTACTTTCTCTAAATGCATTAACATTAACAGGTTGAACATTTGGGATTGCATTTTCATTACACACAGCTACCGAGTGTTGCAAAATTCAATGTGGACTTGAAAATGCATTTCGAGCTGGCCACGCCCCCTCCCTGATACAGCATCATTGCGTGTCATTTTACATACTGCATTGCCATTTTGCAAATTGCATTTCAATTTGATAATTGCTACCAATATGCTTCCATAATTATATAACTGTAGCATTTATCAAATTGTTAATTTAATCAGTTTGTCTGCCTCCTAACATGAGCCATTAAAATTTGATTATAATAATAAGAAAGAGACCATGTGGCCGGAATGTTAAAAGCCACCAGGTTGTTTTTTTATTTCATTGCTCTGTAAACAACATATTGTCATTCTACATGCTCTTAACTTATGACTGGACAATTTTACTGACAGTTCAATCACGGTTCAAAATTTTCTGTCAGTCATCCTTTTCATAAATCCCCTGTCATTTTTGTTGTACATCAGTGCTTAATCCAGGAATTTGGACAAATTCGTATCTTGGCTTTGCTCTCACGGGTCATAAGGCATGTAACCTGATCTAAGGTCAGTCCAGCAATAATTTTCCCATTCACTTCTAGAATCTCATCTCCAACACCCAGTAGTCCAGTGTAGATGTTCTCGGTGGGACTGTCTCCAACCCGTTCCACATATATACCTGTAAAACCAAAGCATACTGTAATACATCCTTGAACTTTATAGAAAATATGCTTTGAATCCTCTCAAATATAGTCTACCTGAGTCAGGTCTTCCTTTACCCCTGGAAATGACAAAGCCAAAGGGTGCGTTGGCAGGTCTGATGAGCTCAATGAGCAAAGTTCCATCAGGAAAAGCTTGGACAAGGCGTCCTAGAGGACCGGTTTCGCGAGAATCCTCTAGTGCCTCATCTTTCTCAAGCTCCCTGCAACATATTATGACATTAACAGAGTGTGGCACATCTGCCTTTCTGTCTGAATGGGTCACAATTATTTTAAGACATTAAAAGAACTCTTCACACCTGGATGCCAAACTCAGTGGTAGTGGTAACTCTCCTAGTATAGTAGAACTTTCAAACTTTCTCTTTGGGGACTGGAGACTTTGGACAGAAGAGACTTTGCGCAATTGAGTCAGAGGAGACTGCTGTGGGTAGACAGCAACAACACAATAGTGAAACACAGGTCTCTTTTTATAAACAGTAATTATTGACATTTAATGCATTTGTATTTAACTGGCATGTTCAAATTCTGAATTTTTCCCTTTACAGTAATCAGGATTACATCTGGCGAAAGGCAGTGTTAAGTGTTATATTATTTATGAAAAATTTAAGTTTTTTGATTCATATTTAATTTATTTGCTTTAGAATAGACTTTCTTTTTACCTAGACATGTTCTTGATGGGTTTTAGAAAATTACACACACACACACACACACACACACACACATATATATGGGTAGTTGACAGATACACTGTAGATTTGTCCTATGGTGTGACAACAAAAATTTAGAAAACAAACTGTTAAAGGGATAGTTCACCTAAATTCTGTCATTATTTACACGCCCTCTCGTCAATTTAAACCTGTATGACTTGCTTTCTTCTGCAGAACACAAAGGAAGATATTTTGAAAAATGTTGGTAACAGAAAACTGTTGGTCCCTATTGACTTGCATTGGTTTTGCGTCTATACAATTCAATGGGGACCAACGGTTTTTGGATTGCAGAAGAAAGAAAATCACACAGGTTAAAAATGACAACCGGGTGAGTAAATGATGACAGAATTATCATTTTGAAGGTGACCTGTATGGAAAGCAGTAGTTATTTTTTTCTGTTCATTTTTCCAGGTTGATTAAAGTATCTCATAACATACAGTAAATGTATTATGATCAGCAGACTAACCACTTGATGGGTTTTTCAATTTCATTTAACAAAGCCAGAGATCATTAAACTATCTCCCAGGATATTGTGGCGTGTCTGGTGGATTAAATCTTTAATGAACAATTCTGAATGCTGACAACATACTTACTACATGCAGAGACTGGAGAGATGGAGTTCTCTGCAGAGGGATCAGGCCTCTGTGTGTTGGACTGGGGGAGGCAGAAGAACTGTAGCGGCCAGTGGGAAAACACAGATGCTCCATGCTGTTGTAGCGCCTGCCATTCACCAGTTTACCTACACTGTTTAGTCCCATAGCTGAGAAAAAGCGACGAAGGGATAATTTAGGCCTTGTTTCCCGCACCCCTGCTCTCCTGCAGTACATATAGACGTGAGTGAAGTCCATAGTGAGATCAATAAACGATTACATGTAAATGTATACAAAAAAGTCATTGTACCAAAAACTTGTAATGATGTATCTTACCTACACCCAGTCAAACTATCATCACACAGCATTTCAAATTTTCGGTGCTCTGATCTCAGAAGTTCTGCCCTCAGATCTGACTTGGACGTAGCTCTTAGGGTTGGTCGGCATTCTGAGGGAACAGGGGTTGTGGAAACGCTTCTGGGATCCCTGTAGACACCATCACTTGCTAAATGACCTGATGCACAATAAACGCAAAAGGTTATATTGCCACATTGAACTGTTTTAATCATTAGTTCATATTCTTTTTTTTCTTTTTTTTGTACCTGTCTCAACATTACCACACAGTAAAATCGCCAGTGTTAAAAATGTCAAATTAACTCTCACAGTGTTTATATAATCCACACTTTGAGAGTGTGGATTATATATACACTGTGAGTGTTAATTTGACCCTTTTGAACACTGGCGATTTTGATGTGCAGTCAAATCGTATTGTTTACTGTCATGGTGATGCATTAAACATGATGGGTAATGGTCTGTTTTTGTTAAACAAAGAAAAATATCCTTTGTTCTACGTAAATTACCTTACCAGTGACTGTGTCTCCAGCAGTGTCCCATATTGTTAAAGCCTGAAGGTCCGTGGTCAGCATAGCTGAAGTATACCTGAGAGAGGATGGTCTGATACAAGAAGTCAGTCCTGAGGTGACTGGAAGCACCTGTGGTGAGGCATTGAGAGTGACACTAAGGTGCTCATCGGCTTGAACGTTTTCTTGGTGAGAGCCTCCATCCAGTTTGTGGTCAAGGTGAATTAGGTGGTAGTGAACCGAGGGCATTAGCTTAACCACCCGTGGCCCAGTCTGCTTGCTCTTGGAACCTGATTTCAGAGCCGATTTGATAGGAAGCTGAGGTGAATCAGTTGAGGTTTCACTCTGTGTAGGCGTCTTCAAAACTTTAGAACGAGTAGTTTGATCCTCCAGACTTGATCTGGTTTTGGAGTTCCTTCTCCAGCCCATAGATCCTGACTCCGAGCGTATGGACCGAGACCTGTTTCAACTCTGCTTTCCCCTTTCCTGCTCCTCCTCCTGAGTTTTCCAAACCCTGACACGCTCTCACCTGCATTACCCACACCTTGTTTTCCCACACTTTCATCCAAACTCTGACCTCTAGTCAAAGAAATGCCTTCCATAAAAGTAGGAGAGATGGTTTCATGACTTGTTTGGTCAGGGGTGGCCCATCGAGGACTTGTCTTACCCTGAGAATCTGTGCCACCGTGAGTCGGCTTAGAAGAAAAGTCATTGGTCTGCGCAGGTCTCAAGATGCTTCCACAGACTTCACACGTCCTGAGAATTTCTTCTTTTGGAACCATGGCAGCCAAACACTCTCCCTCATTGGTCAATATAGCCACAGGGATACCAACGTTAACCCAATTTATTGCACTCCCTCTGCTTTCCTCAGGTTCTGGTTTGTGCTGATGGGTAGACTGGGATTTCTCCACCACCACTGGACCACGTTGACGTACCCGGTCTAAGTATCGTCGTTTAGCTTCCTTTTCTGACTCGTCTTCGAAACGTACTCTTGTGGGTGACTGTCCACATTGGCGCATGCGCACCCCTCGTTCATGAGGATATGAAGCCACCTGCTCTTGAGCTGTCACAATAACAGCACTGTGCACTGTAGGTGAAACAGTGATTGGTAACAGCTTCCTACAAAGCAAAGGCAAGAGTTGTTAGAGAACACCTGGATACTTCTGTCATTTTATTATCTATATTATGTCACAGCATAATGTTACATAATTATCATGTAAAGCTGACAAAGAACATAAAATATAAGAGGATTTTTATGTGCATTTAGGTTTGTATTATCAGAAAATATGACTAGAAATCAACTTCACAAATATACGCCACAGAAAAATTAAGAGACCATTTCAAACAGCATTTTTAGTTTTTCTGAATGTACTATCTATATGTGTTTAGGTAAAAAAAAGTTTTGTTTCAATCTGTGAACTGAATATTTCTCCCAAATTTCAAACAGAAATATTCTTTCTATTTGCATTTATTTGCAGAAAATAAAAAATGGAGAAACAGGTCAAAATACCAGAAAAGATGCTCTGCAAAGAAAACAAGCTTATATTCACTTTTAGACAATACAACTGTACTATTTGTACATGTATTTAAGAAAAGTTTACATTGTTTTATTTTTTATTTTCATGTGTCTTGTCTTGCTGTCAGTCTTTCACATTGCTGTTGGATGAATTTAGGTCACTCCTGAGGTTTGAGTTTGTTGAAATTCAACAAACACTGGATTGCAATGGACAAAATACATCTAGAAATGCTGAATAAATAAAAATTTGGAGTGGTCTCTTAATTTTTTCTGTGGCTGTATGTTATATGCAATATATGTGATTATGTAACATGAAAGCACATATTTTGTAAAGAACTACTTCGTTTTAATACTAGACATGGTCATGATTCTAGAAAGGAGAATCAAGGCAGTGTTTTTTATTATAAGTGATAACAAACTGATCTGAAAACAATAAGGTCTCTGGTATGTGTTTAGTTTATTGTTAGTATTAGATCAGATCAGTGAAAAGGACATCATTTACGTATGTTAAACACCAAGAAGCAAATAAAAAAGTGCAGAGGTGACTTACAGGCTCTCCTTTTGAGCAGTGCAGGTGGAGTTTTCACTTTTCGGGATTTGAGAACGTGCTTTTAATCGAGCTCTTTCTAACAGACGCTTTGCTTGCTCATGACGTGGGCTAAGAATTACGTCAGTGCTGGCAATCAGGGGTCTGTGCAGAACAGATTAAAGGTTTTATACTTTTATTTAACAATTATTCTGAATAGAATATTTTGATGGTTTTGATTTGTCAGTCATCTACATAATAAAAGGCTCTTCTGTTATCATATTTTATGTCCTACTTTACTCATTTACAAGATTAAAGTGTATCAAATTAAATTTTATTATAAATCTAAATGCTTTTGTGCTTGCATAAACATTGGGTTATTAGTAGGATGATCTTGTATCATACAATCCAAGCACCACAAATCAGAAACCATTCAATGTTTGGAGTGCCAGATTAATAATTCTGTTTTACTTAATCTCTGCCATGGCCATGTTATGCGCATGCTGAGGGTGGTTTTAATCTTAGAATGATGGGATATTTGTTTTTCATATGGACTTGTATTCTGTCCAGAGGTCTATCACAAATGCAAATTAATAAACCTTTTTGATAGTGTGTTTGTTGAGAATGTCACTTACTTATAATTAAACACAGGCTCCTTTGTGATGACTGCTGAATACAAATCCTCTACTTTGTAAGAAGATAAATCTGTGTAAAAACACAAAATAACAGACTCTGCTGTGGAATAACAATACAAACTACACAGTGCAAATAATATAAACCTATTGAACCCTTTTCTTCTAGCTTTCTGAGCCAGAGCTCAGCCTGCTGTTACGTTACACAACACTCCTGAAAACCAAGCCAGCAGAATCCAGTCTTTCTCGACATCATGCAATATTAAAATACTGTTATCTCCACCAGTCCACTTTCACAGCCCCTCCCCCCACATCTGTAATCACGGACACAGGCACATCTGTTCTGAGAGATCATACTAACCTTCCTGCTGTGGGTTCTGGCTCGGTGACCCATGGGTGACTAATGCTGGTTAAATCATGAATACAATGAAAACGTGTCCAAGGCAATTATCACCAGATGAATTGCTTTGTGTTATGTGACATTAAAAAATAAGTGTGTTAATGTATCAGATATGTTTTGGAAAGTACAGTACATTCTTTGTAACCTTCTGTGTAGACAGGACAGATCCCTTCTGGAAAATCCAGAGAATAGTGATAATTCAACCAAAAATAAAATGTTGTCATCATTTTCTCACCCTCATGTAGTTCAAGACTTTGTCTATTCTGAAAAAGACAAAAAAAGATATTTTGAAGAATGTTGGTAACCAAACAACACTGGCCCCCATTGACTTCCACTGTATTGACACAAAACTGTCATGGTTCTGCCCCACCTTGTCTTGCTTTTCTTGACCTAGTGGCAGAACCATGATAGAACCTCTTGTTTTATGTGGAGAGTGACGTTTTGTCCCTGTTGGTCTTCCACTCTCTCCGGTGTGGCGTCTCTGTTCCCGCCCTTTCGTCTCCTCCTTATTGTTTAATTAGTTCATGCCCCGCACCTGCTTCCTCTTGATTTGTCCCCTTTATAAGGTCCCTGTGTTTTCTGTCCTGTGCTGGATCATTGTTCTGTTGTGGCATGTGGGTGAGTTACTGGTCTGTAGTTAGTTTAGTTTATTGTGGTTATGTCAAGTGTTGTTATTATTTCTATTCTAGTTAGTCCCTGTCCTTGTTGCCAAGTTTTGTTATGTTCCCCCACGTGGGTCTTTGTTTTGTATTTTTTAGTTATAATTAAAGTCTGTCTTGTTAACCCCTTACCCGCTGTCTGCACTTGGGTCCTCTGTCCATGTATCCATGTCTCTTACCCCGAGTACCGTGACACAAAACCACTGCAACACTGTGGAAGTCAATGGGGGATGAGATCTGACATTCTTCCAAAATATCTTCTTTTGTGTTCAAAATAAGATAGAGTCATAGGTTTTGAATGACTTCAGGGTAAATAAATGATCACAGAATTTTAATTTTTGGGCAAACTTAAGCTAAACGGTAGCTATTTTCTACCTTTGTCCAAGCTGGTCATGAGCTGGTTGACCAAGTTGTGGCTGGTTTGTTGCACGTAAACTAACAAAATGTTTTAAACCGGGATTTAATGGGATTGTTTGCACAAAATTTTATCATTTACTCACCTTCGATTGTTCCAAACCTGTATAAATTTCTTTGTTCTGCTAAACACATAAGACATTTTGGAAGAATGTCAGATCTCATCCCCCATTGACTTCCACTGTGTTTATTTTCCCTATGGCAGTATATGGGGGACGAAATCTGCCTGGTTACTCAATTCAATTTTATTTATATAGCGCTTTTCACAATGTGCATTGTTATAAAGCAGCTTTACAGGAGAAAATAAGAAAACCTGAAAAACACAAAAAAGGTAAAAAAAAACAGCACTGTGCATGTGTTTATAGAACAAGCAAGATTATTTTAGTAAATATCTAACAAATGCAGTTTCCCGGTGGTTTATTTAGCATATTTTGCATTAAGTGAATGCTTTGCTGAAAAGATGTGTCTTTAATCTAGATTTAAATTGGTAGAGTGTGTCTGACCCTCGAGTGTGTCTGACCCCTGACTTACATTCTTCCAAATATCTTCCTTGGTGTTTAGCAGAACAAATACATTTATAAAGGTTTGGAACAATCTGAGGGTGAGTAAATGATGACATATGACAGACATTTTTGGGTGAACTATCACTTTAAGCTACATTTTCCAGCAGGGGTACTTGTTTAGTCCTACCTTGGTTTGACTCCATTGGTGGTTTATACTGTCCCTCTGGACGCATGGAAGTTGTAATCTCTATGGCCTTCATTTGGTATTGGTTGAGGTATCTCTTGTTCATCTCTACGTTATCTGCAAGAGACAAAGCCCCTCCTCTGGAGCATACTGTGTCCAAGCTGTCTGCCTTCCACATCCCACCAACTGGATCCGTCGTACCCCGAACCGTCTCTTTTTGAAGATATCTATGAAAAGCACTTTCCAAGCTGTCAGACCTTTGCAGCTCTTTGTGAACAACGGCATCCACAGTCCTTAGCTTTGGCTTCTGTTTTGAATCCTCCTCATTTTTGGGAGGTACATCCTTTGTGACAGAACTCTCTGAATTTATCTGTAATGTCTCGGGTCGGGCCACTTTCCAGAAGCCCTTTGGAGGAGCCCAGTGCCTGGGAGACGACATTGTGGAATTTGTTGGTGGGGTGTCTCCTTGAAGCTCACTAACACCACCCACTGCGGTGTTGTCCAGGCTAGACCCTTCACAAAGCCCACGCGAAATTGCTGCTACACCCTGAGATCCACTTTTGGTGCAAGACTCCCTTGGTCCTTGCCTTACACAGTTGGGGAGAGCAGTGTGCACCTGAAACTTGGGCTCTAGCACTTCATCATCACCAGTGCTTGACATTTCTGTTTGGGGAGTCCACCGCTCATTGTCTTGTTTATCCTTCACTGACTGTTCTGTGCAAAGATCATCTCTCTCCTTCCCCCTGAGCTTTCTCTGGGACACTTCTCTGACTTTTGATTGAAGGGCAGAAACTGCTGAACCACAGATGGCAGGTGAGGAGCCGGGGCAGCTGGAAGTTTTTAATAGAACAGTGGAGGGTTCATCTTTCTCTGCCCCACTTGTGAGTGAGTGTGTGCCGGAGAGACCTTGGGCTGCTGTCTCCATTTGGAAAGAAACCTTCAAAATAAATGCCACAAATTGACACAAATTTGATCTTGAACTTCGCACAAAACTGCATACAGTACGCAGAAATTATAAGGTGATGTTATACGTATATGTGTCTGTTATGCAGAACATTCTTTGCAAGTTTTCATAGCTTTGTTGGCTTTGTAAATTTAGATATAATAAAGTGTGATATTTTATATCACATAATGGCAAGTCAGTTAACAGAATGAAAGCAAAGAGGATTGAATGCTTGCTTACAAAAAGGTGTCATCTTGAGGTTTATTTAGTTTTTAAGTTAAAAAAAAAAATCATTTGTAATTTTAATACCAGTTGAGAAACTAATACCAGAAATCTCACAGCATAAAAAAACTCATGCACATGTTTGTATAGTTTTACTAGTGTGACCATACTGTATGTGCCACTTTACCTGGACACGTCTTGGCCAGGATTTCAGGTTATTATAAAATTAACATTTATTGTTCTTAAGACTTATAATTATTGTAGTTTCATTCTTACCTTGAAATATAATGGTTGCTTTTCTGAAATAAAACCTGAAATAATGAACCTCGATGACGTACAGTATGCGTTGGACAAATGAGACCTCTGGAAGACGCACCCCAAATGCTATAGCCAGGACGTTTCCCTAAAAAAATGGCACGTGTGGTCACCCTAATTTTTACACTTGATAAAGGATGATGTCATTGTTAGGGACAAGGCTTTGTTGTTTAAAGGGTCATTAGAAGATTAACAGGACAGAAAGTAAAATTTTAGAACACAGGAGCAACCTATATGATAACCACTTAAAACAACAGTAACAAAATGGAAAGGAAATTCAAGTAACATGGAAAATATTAAAATAAAATAAAAAAAGTTAATCATCAATATGTAGTACCCGAAAACATGGCAAAAGGCAAAATCCACAACCCAAACTGAAGCAGTGAAATTATTTGATATTGTGATATCCCATTATGTCTATTATATTATGTCTCAAAGCATAACATATACAGTATGACAACAGACAAAAAGTGTCCAGATTCTATTTTGTAGTATAAATTATTTTAAAATGCACTGTATGTAGTACTAAAAATGAATAAAATTAATTATATATAATAATTTATGCATAGGGTATAGAACAATAGATAAAGGTAAATAAAAACGTATTGCTTGTTTGCAGCTAGACTTTGTAAACAGTAAATAATAATTTATTAGCATCTTACCTTGGTCCTTCCACTGAAAATCCTTTCACAGAGTCTGTCACAATTGTTGAGTTATTAATTGCTCTAACAAAACATGCAGAATCATTCCTGACTCTTTTTGCTCTGCAATACCTCAATGGCCCAAACCATGAACAAATGCTTTCTATTCTAAACCTCTGAAACAAGGACTGATTCATAAGCTCCTCTTCATTCAGCTGTCGTCAGCACCTATCACTGTGCATCCACTGCTTGTAGATTCCATCTCCAGCCTATAAGCACTCTCTCAATATTCATGATTGGTCTGTTAATCCCTGCAGAAATCAGACGGATTAGACAAAAATGAAAAATAAATGCGTACTTTAATTCCTTTGATGTCAACTGTAGCATTTTATTGCATAAATTGGTACAATCCATACAAACAGTGTTTAAAAGGTCCACTCAATATATAAAGGTTATGTGTCACTGAACAAGCATTTTTGAGAGACAGAACTGATTGCAATTGCACGATCCATGTGAGAACCTTGAAAATATTATAGCGTTGATAAACAAATAGGAAAACATTTATTTTGTAAATAACCATTTTATGGTCATATTAAGAAGGATATATGTATTTCATATAAAGTACATATTCTGTATTATCGTAAGTCTAGCACATTTAATTAGCTCGAATGACTTTTGAAAAAAAATTTCAACATACTTTTAAAGCACAGAACAATTAATTTATGATTGAGTCAGTGAAAGCTACAATGCTTAATATATGACAATATCTATTAAATAAAATTGCAAAAGATCCCCTTGTGTTAATTTCTGTCTAATAGTCTTTCAATTGCTCACCTATATTGTGGTTTTAGAACTGAAGAAAACAGGAACACCCTGTTATTTTTTTATTATATCACAAAGGTCACTTTTTTAGTAATTTATTTTTTACAAGTTCTATTTTCCTGTACTTCTAATTAAACACTTGACCAATCTTCCCATTTTGCTATGAACCCTCAATAATTCATTAAAATAAAATGTTTTGTGCTGAAAATCTTGACTTGGTGCCAGAAGGTATTCACTATGCAGTAGGGATGCACCGAAACGAAAATTCTTGGCCGAAGCCGAACATGCTGTAAAACACTTGGCCGAAGGCCGAATAATACCGAACACCGAACATATTTTTTTGCATTTCTTCTATTTATTAAGCTATTTTTTTCACTATTGCACAAACTGAATAGTCAAAATGTGCTTTTTATAATTTGTCTTGCTTTTCAATAAAATACAATACAACTTAATATAAAATTGAGCAAAACAGTAAATTCAAACAAAATATTGAGCCCTCTCCCTTCATGAATAGTCTATATTAATTAGGCCTATAACCAGGGGTGCACATAAGTTTTTCTATCTGGTTCTCAAGAGAGCACCTGGAGATTCGGTTTGGTGCTCACATTGCACATAGTGTGACAAATTATATTTACCTATTAAAAATAAAAGTAAAAAAGTAGTTACTTTTTAATGAACAATAAACAAAATAATAAAGTGGGATAATACTATATTTATATTACTTTAAAGTACACTTAAAATACAATGGTAATGTATTTCTTCTTGTTTTTCTTTTTACATTAGTAAATATTAATTTTCAACACCAATTTTGAAACCTAAAACGACAACCTTTTTGGTTTTTGGCAGGTTGCTGGTAAGTGCACTTGCGAACGCACATGGAGAGTTGCGGTGCGTAGCTAGGATCGAGTATAGGATAGAGAAACACAAGCTGCGTGCAAGTGTTAAACAGCTTGTCCTTTTAGAAAGTTTAAGAGAAGCTGTGTTTTGGTAGACATGCAGCGCAGGTCCAGACATTCACAGAGGCTGCGCGTGCCGCGTGCTTCTCTATTAACGAAAGCAAAACCATCAAAGGCGGAGCTACCAATACTCCGTTTTTCATCATTTACACCCAGGTCCCGTTTATCACCGGTAACAAACGAGATATCAGTAGATTTGGCAGCATTCAGTACAAACTGAAATATTATCCAGTATTACATTTAGTCGGTCTAAAACAGTGATTGTGCATCAAAAGGTAACCATGTCAGTACGCAAATGAGCGTTCTAAACTTATTTACAGAGCGCATTTTTAATTTTGGTCGCGCATGCGCACCTGCGCACCACTTATGCCCATCCCTGCCTATAACTGACTGCTAAAAGAATGTAATGTAAGTTACTCTGTACCCCTACAACAAAACAGTTCATTAAAAAGTGTCATTCCACATTAGGCCTATAAAATAAAAATACGAATAAACTAAAACTGTTGGATTATTATAGGCTACATTGCAAAATGATTTGAGAAAAAAAAACATCCAATGCAAGCAATTCTGACTGATGCTGACTGACAACCATTTCAGTTCACGTCTCTCCTCCAAACTCCGCCCACAAAAGCTGACTGTCACTGTTCTCTCAGAAGGTGCACAGAACATACTTTGGTAAAGTTCCGACCGGTAAAGACGCTTTCATTCGGAAATTTACTTCCGTGCGGCAAGTCCCGTGCTGTGTCTTTCTCTGACACTTTAAAATGCTACACGCCACACACACACACACACACACACACACACGCACACCACACGCACGAACCAGCACGCACGCGACGACGCACGCACACACACACACACACGCACACACCACACACCATACACCAACACACACACAGACTCGCCACACACAGCTGCACAACCACAGAGTGGCGTGTTCCATCACACACGCACAGGCTTTGGTTGACTATCCCCGTGGGGACAGTCCATAGGCGTAATGTTTTTATACTGTACAAACTGTATATTCTATCCCCTATCCCTATCCCTAAACCTAAAGATCATAGAACACTTTTTGCATTTTTAGATTTGTAAAAAATATTGTTCTGTACAATTTATTAGCTTTTTTGCCCCTGGGGACCTCAATTTTGGTCCCCACGGTGACACGAGTCCCCATGTGTTGGTGTGTATTCAGGTTTAGGTCCCCACCGGGATATACAAACATGAACGCTTTCACACACGCACGCACGCACGCACACGCACGCACGCACGCACACAGCCAAAATGTTTGCGGCAGTAATAAAGCGCACGCGTGTCTCTGTCTCTCTCTCACGCTCTGCGCTGGTTGCTGCTTGATCATATCACGAGTCATGTTCGGTAAAATTTATTCGGCCATTTCACACATTCGGCCGAACACCGAACTTGCGTTTTTTGCTATTTTCGGGCGAACATTCGGTGCATCCCTACTATGCAGCAACAGTTTCTAATGTGCGTGTTGTGTATCAAAGTCTGGATGTGTTGTTGCTGAGCAACAGTTTGACAGGAATTCATCGGTCCGAATGCAGTGCGCTGCTCAGCCAGAGAGGGCGCCCGGGTACTGACCTGTTTCTTCTCTTCCTTGTTTAACTCAAGCCCTGCTCTGCCGCTGCTGGTAGTTTTATGCGAGGAACTCCCGAACTATTTCGGTAACCCGTTATAACGGTCGACATGGCGACCGAGGAAATTATTAAGCGTTTTCTTAAGAAAAGATGAAGATAGCCGATACTCAGCAAGAATGAGTGAGTTACTTAATATTGATCATGTCTTTGCGCTTTTGACTTGCAGAACCGTATTTTCTGTGCATTATTTGTGCGTTTCTGGGTGTGGACCGCACACTGGTGGCTAACCTGATAGCTCGTTTGTAGCAGTTAACGTTAGCCGCCCGTCTAGCGCGTTCGGCTCTTTGGTTAATTTCAAGGTTTAGCGTTACGCGTGAAGACTTGTTTTGTTTTCGGTTAGTGCTATGCACAGCGTTTTTATTAATCTTGTCAGAAAATCTGATTTTAGTGGAAAGTAGCAGTTTAGCATAAGTTAGCTTATTTAGCTTGTTGCGTTAGCATGTCTGGCTAAACATAGTGATGTAAATAGGGAGGCCTTCGCTAACAAAAATAGCTAACATTATTTATGTTACAGTTGTTCTCGTGTTGATGTCAAAAGCATTCTTATCTAACGTTACTCTCGTCAAATTCCTCATTCCGCTAACGTTACATTGTTGTGATAGTGTGTTAGGTTATAACCGAGAAGGTTATTTAAGCGAGGTTCAGTGGTCGAAATATTACATAATCGCGGTATCGCTTGTGGCTTAGTATAAACCAATAGACTTAGATTTCTTGCGTATCCTCCACTTTTTATTTAGCATTTTAGCCTTTTTGCAACAAACTATTTTCGGTATCCATTTAACTCTATCTCTGTATATATTATTCTTTTACCTAACTAGAATAAATTGTGATTATTGAGCAATGTGTCCATGTTAAACTGTTAACGTTAGCTGAGATCATGTAGATTAACGTGAAAACATTGTGTTTGCTTGATAGCTAATGAATGTGGGCTGGAGAGAACATGATATTAAGCGTTAAAGCAGTTTGGCATGTTTTGTCGCAGATAACGGTGGTAGATGTCCACATTAGAATATTAGACTTGTATGTATACGTTAATGTAATTCTAATAAAGTCAAAATTGTTTACATTATGAAGTTGAATATATTGACAGACGTGTTAGCGCAGGCTAGCCTGTATGCAGAATGCCATGATAGAAAATAATATTATTTCTAATCAAATATGATTTACTTCCACTGAGCGAAGTTTTATAGAAAATATACTACGTTCGTAATTTAAAAGTTTTTTTGTTTTCAATTTAATGCATTATGTATTATTCATGTACTTTAGATTTTTTACTCATGTTTGGGTAGCATCAGTTGCCAGGCTTGTTTCGTCATTGTGCTTAACGTAAAATGACTATTATACTGTGTTCACACCAAACGCGAGCAATCGCGTTCCACGCTCTTTATTACTCGCGGGTAATATTTCGATATTTTCGCGTGAGTGACGCGAAAACTCTTCGCGCGAATTCATAGCTCGAGTTGAAAATTTTCAACTTGCGCGGAAGAACGCCTCAAACGCGCCGCCCGATTCGCGTCATTCGCACAGCCTGCCGCGAGTTCGCGTCTTTGCATTGACTTGGTATGTAATTTACTCTCGCCAAACGCTTAACACAGCATTAGGGAACTGCGTTTTACTGCATGATAGTGGTGAATACTATACCTTATATATACACCATTTTGGCTATTTGTTTCTACTGTTTACATATTTCTTTAAATAACCTGTAACATTTTTATTTTGCAGGTTTCAGGTTTCACACCATGTGATGATCACCCTGGACGTGTGAATTTATCTTATTTAACTCCTGTGTTCAGAAGATTTTTTGATTCCAGTGGAATCTTTCATTTTTCTCATCTATCGTTTTTCCCTTTGTTAAATGTAATGCCCAATCACACACACACACGTGCACGCACCTAGGAGAACCCCCCTTGCTCCCCTAGAACAGCCTTGCTACGATGCCTGTACAAGCTCCACAATGGACCGAGTTTTTACTGTGCCCCATATGCACCCAGACGTTCGAGGAAACGGTGCGTCGACCCATCAGTCTAGGTTGCGGCCACACCGTTTGCAAGATGTGCCTCAACAAGCTGCACCGCAAGGCCTGTCCCTTCGACCAGACGGCCATCAACACTGACATTGAGCAGTTGCCTGTCAACTCTGCCCTGCTACAGCTGGTCGGGGGACAGGTGAGATATTTCGATCAGTGCAATTTTACCGCAGATCTTTCTAAAGAGGTCACCTACATGAACTTGTTGCTTTATGTCCTTCTTTCTCAGGTGCCCAAACAGCAACCTGTGGCACTCATTACCTGTCCAGAGGACACCTAGCATTATGAAGAGGCACGGCAGTGCGTTGAGGAGCTGGCCCTCTACCTCAAACCCCTCAGCAGTGCGCGAGGTAACACGCATTATATCATACACTTACGTATGGTCCGTGTAAGTCAGTGTTATGGTCATAATCAAAATCGTTTACATATTTTTTCCTGTGTTTAGGGGTGGGGTTGAATAATGCTGCTCAGAGCATGCTAAGCCGCCCCATGCAGAGAAAGCTGGTGACCCTGGTGCACTGTCAACTGGTGGAAGAAGAAGGCAGGGTCAGGGCCATGCGGGCGGCCCGTTCTCTGGGTGAAAGGACTGTTACAGAGCTCATCCTGCAGCATCAAAATCCCCAGCAGCTCTCCTCCAACCTGTGGGCTGCTGTCAGAGCCAGAGGCTGCCAGTTCCTGGGCCCAGGTAAGATGATACTTAAAGGTGACAATTTTTTGTATTATGTTGTCCTATTCCAATAGAATGAACAGAAACAATAGTGTGCACACAAAGTAAGTCTAAACGCGATCAAAACGTTTTATTTTATTTTTATTCCAACATGGCTAAATCAATGGCTATAGTTTAGTTAAATAGGGCAGAACCATCTGTTTGATGACTAATGTATAGTGGTTGGGAAACTAGTTGTGCAGAAATGATAAGTGTCACCTTAAAGTGGTTGTTTGACATGTTATGCATGGAAGTTTTTTTTCTTGTGTCTTTACCTGTTGAATCTTTGTTTATCTATAGCCATGCAAGAGGAGGCACTAAAGCTGGTGCTGTTGGCCTTGGAAGATGGATCTGCTCTTTCCAGGAAGGTTCTGGTTCTCTTTGTAGTCCAGAGACTTGAACCCAGGTTTCCTCAGGCCTCCAAAACCAGTATTGGACATGTAGTCCAGCTCCTCTACCGTGCCTCCTGCTTCAAGGTTAGTCTATCTCCCGGAGAGCTGCTTGCATATGTACAGTATATTCATTATATTTATTTTTGTAGTGTGTTGTTGGGCAACTGCTATAGCTCTGGTGTTTCAGTTGAATCTATTTGGTATTGTAGGTGACGAAGCGAGATGAGGACTCATCGCTAATGCAGTTGAAAGAGGAATTCCGCACGTATGAGGCACTTCGGCGGGAACACGACTCTCAGATTGTGCAAATTGCCATGGAGGGAGGCTTACGCATCGCCCCCGATCAGTGGTCCTCTTTACTCTATGGAGACCAGTCCCACAAGTCCCACATGCAATCCATTATTGACAAGGTATACTCAGCCCAGCATGATTGCTATACTAAGTAACATCAAAGACTTACAAAATCACATTATTTCTGCCTTCTTCTCCTTCACCCATCTGTTTGGATGCATTAAATGTTTTTATTTCTTTCTTTGGTCTTTTTTTAATTTGTTTAATAATTGAGAATGTAAAATCTGGCAGGAATTGTGACTTTTATTGTCCTTGCTTTTTCAGTTGCAGACGCCAGCGTCATTTGCTCAGAGCGTTCAGGAGTTGACCATCGCACTGCAGAGGACGGGTGACCCCGCCAACCTCAACCGGCTAAGACCTCACCTGGAGCTGCTTGCAAACATCGACCCCAGTCCAGGTTGGTTATAAAATAAACATCAATCTGCCATATAATCGTCATCTTTTGACTGGTGTATTGAATGCTTGTGTATTGTAGTAAGAAATTGTATTAACTGAAACTGAGCTTTAGAGCATTACTAGTCTTACATAGGCAGAATTTTGTATGCCTTATGCTTTATACGGTTATCTGTTTACCACTAATGGCTGTTGCTTCCTCCAGACGCTCCTCCTCCCACCTGGGAGCAGTTGGAGAAAGGGTTGGTGGCGGTAAAGACTGTAGTGCACGGCCTGGTGGACTTCATTCAGAACCACAGTAAGAAGGGTGCTGACACGCAGCAGCTGCCCCAGCACAGCAAGTACAAGACATACATGTGCAGAGACATGAAGCAGAAAGGAGGCTGTCCCAGAGGAGCCAGCTGCACCTTCGCCCATTCTCAGGAGGAGCTGGAAAAGTGAGTGCCAATACCCTCTATATCTGGTGGTTTAAAATTCATTATTGGTTTTGTTTGGCCATTGCCGATATCTTGAAAGCAGAATTTAAGTGAAGTAAATACAAAATAGTTAAAGCTAAACACATTCCTATTTTATTTTATGTAGTAAAGCTCTATTCGCACGGGATTAGTATTACCTGGGGTCCTCTAGTCATTTGTAATAATTGCAGAGGTTAATCCCGTGCGAATCCATATTTTGACGAACACCGAGGTCCTGTGATAATATTAGTCCCGTGCGAATCGGCATCTCTGTGATTTGGCGGGCTCATATATCATTTTTCAAGGTTATATCCACCGTTTGCGAATAATGGAGGCTGTTTTGAAGTGTTTTGATATTATTTCGGGTGCTGGGTCATATCCATAAGTTACAGGGAGTTTGTTTATTTATCATGGAAACTCTTGTAACATTTGAGACCCGAGATCGCGGTGATCTTCTGTCTGGTTCGCGATCACGGGTCTCAAATGCTGACAGGTATGGTCATATATCATTAAACACCATACAACTATAGGCTATACAAACTATACACAAAGCCTTGCCATTAGGGCTGTGCGATTTGGGGAAAATATCTAATTGCGATTTTTTTTGACAGACATTGCGATTGCGATTTGATTTGCGATTTAATGTTTCTAAATCAAGCTTCAACTCTATATTGTCAATAGTGTGCCGCACAGTATGGGTATAGTTGCCCTGCTGAAAAAAACCATCAAAACCATTAGAGAAATTCTAATTGTTTCCATTAAAACCATTACAAAATTCAGTTTGCAGTTTTGGGTATTATTGATATAGGAATTACTGTTGTTCTATAGGTTGCCAACTGCCAGATTACACCACACCAATAGAATCCAAATACCAGTGTACACTATTAGAGTTTTCATTAAAACAAATACAACGCCCATTATAACCTTTAAATCCATAAAATGTTCTATTGTATCAGTGAATTATTAAAATGGGTTACACAGTTTGATTTATTAATTTTTATGTAGGCCTGGGCCTATTTGGGATTTTTAAAATAAGTTGAAAATTTGCTGAAATCCAAGTGAAATTAGTAAAGCAGTTAGATAGAATTTACATTTGTTTGAAATGCAGAGCCAGGCGTGAGTTGACACAGGGTGCGCCCGTGCGTCAAGCCTCGTCCATATTGCCAGATGCGCTTGTGGAGACATTGTGGAGCCGGACTCAAGTATAACGGAGACGCGCGAGTATAACAGGCTGCATGTGCGTCAAGGCAGAGACGCGCGTGCGAGTATGACAGCCTGTGTGTCCACGCGTCAAGTTTAAACAGTTCCTCGCGAGACGTGGGAAACGTGCAACGCAGGGCAGAGACGCGCGATAATCCTCTCTCGCTCTCTCTCGTTCTCTCTCTCTCTCTCTCTCTCTGCGTCTCTCTCTCGCTCTCTCGCTCTCTCTCTCTCTTCGCTCTCTCTCTCGCTCTCCTCTCTCGTCTCCGCTCCTCTCTCTGCGCTCTTCTCTCTCTCGCTCTCTCTCTCTGCTCTCCTCTCTCTCTCTCTCCTCGCTCTCTCTCTCTCGCTCTCTCTCTCCTGCGAGGGTCTCTCTCTCGCTCTCTCTCTCTCTCGCTCTCTCTCTCTCGCTCTCTCTCTCTCGCTCTCTCTCTCTCGCTCTCTCTCTCGCTCTCTCTCTCGCTCTCTCTGTTTTTATGACTACCGTTTACGCAGTTCGCAAGGGCAGTGCTATTTGGGCATAACGGAGGTGCGCTCACTCAGTTGGTTAGCAAGAATGCCCCTCAAAGCGGGCTTGGAACAGACGCGTTTCATTTTTTTACATAGCGTCCACATCGCAGCTTCTTGCGATTAGCAAATTGCAATGTCTCACATCGCGATTGCGATTCGATTTCGATTAATCGCACAGCCCTACTTGCCATCACATCTGGGGAAATAAGTCAGTAAATTTGAGTAAAATCACAGGCTTCACTTATCTTGTGCGAATGCGCCACATGAAATACAGATGTGGGAGGTAATTTATAAACCACACGAGGTCCCCAGATAATACTAATCCCGTGCGAATAGGATGTAAGTCTGTTAATTTTGACTGTATGAAAATGGTTAAACTATTTGGGGAAAAGACATGTTTCCCACTCGTACCAATTTTTTAATATAACATTGGTATTATTGTTTATAGCACACAGTAGGTTCAACCATCTAGCACATATTTGGTAAATTATACCTTTACCATGTTGCTCCTGTTATTCTTTTACCGGTACACCTCTTTTACCTCTACACCATCGTTTCCTTCTCTTATCCACCAGTAACGTCCTGAAGAGCGTAATCCACAATTTTTTTTTTATTAACCCTCTGCAGGTACCGTAAAATGAACAAACGTCTTGCTGCACGGGTGTCCTGCACTCCTGGTCTGCTGCCTGAAGAAGTGGTTCCATTGGAACCTGGACGGAAGCCCTCAACCCTTACCAATGGTATTGCTGGTCCTGGGACCCATCTTCCCCAGCTCATCCCCAGAGGCACAGATCCCTCCACTTACGAAATTTTACTAAAAACCAAGATGGATGGCATTAGTCTAAGTGCTCCTGGATCTCCACCTGACTCGTAAGCTCATTTGTTATATGATGCAATCTGAATTGAGCACATTATCTTTAAGGTCAACAACCATAATTGCAAATAAAGTTCTGATTATCAGAACGCTTCCATTTACTTGATTACTTTTGTGTTATTAAAGTATATCAGTAAAATGTACTATATGAAGGTGAAATTGCATATTATAGATTAGACTTTAAGAGGAAAGAACAGTGTGCACGCAAGTTTTTATCGGCTGATTTCTGCTGTTTTGTTTTCCTTTAGTCTTGATAAATCTGGCATGGCCCTAATACCGCACTCTGTGCCTCACCCCAGGGCAGAGCACTTACCCATGTCCAAGCAGGTGCCAGTCATGCCCAGAGGTGCTCCACAGATGTATCCTCAACAACCTGAGCTCTTCTACCCAGAGCCAGCCAGACCTCCACCCTCAGGATCTCAGTATGATGCTCAATACCCAGCAGGTGAATGGGCTTCGACACATTTGACAGTTTAGTCTCATACATGGAGATAATCAAAATGCTTGTCCTAAATTAGCAGTCAGGCACTTCATGTTCATATTCTTTTTTTTTTACAGGCAACCCCTACCCATACCAACCTCCACAGTATGTATCTCCCCGTTACATCCGCAACCCACCTCCGCCTGGAGAGTCTACAGTGTCCCCTTACCCAGAGCCCTACCCAGGTTACGGCCAAGAGCGCCAATATCAGAACCACCACTCTGGTCCTCCTTTCTCAGCCCACCCCTACGCACCCCCCTCCCATTACAGCCGCAGACATGGACATTATCCCGCACCCCCACCTCCATTCGCCCCTCCCAGAGATGACTTGGTGAGGATGAGCCCCATTCCTTTAGACGTTCCTCCAGCCCCTATGCCTCCACCTCCCGCAGGGGCCACAGGGTCTCTGTACCACCCCCAGGAGTCTTCACCCCGAGATAGGTACCCACCAGATGGGTACTATCCTGCTGGATCACACCCCAGCCAGATGAGATCCCACTTGAGAGTAAGTCGTGTTTCTGTTAAATAGATGGCGAATGAGCTACGGTTTTGTTGCATGCCAGTCTATAATTAAACTGTCCATTGATTTGTTGATGTTCTCTTGCTCGTAAGGACCCGTACAGTCGTTCTCAGCCTAGTCTGGACGACTTGCACCGTAGGCGTAAGGAGCTGCTGGTCCAGCTGGAGGAAAGAAAAGTAATCTCTCCTCCTCCCTTTGCTGCCTCCCCCACTCTCCCCACACACCCTTTCCCCAATGACTACCCTCAGGAGGTGAGACCATCTCACTGTTATCTCGAACAAATCCCTTTTATGGCGTTGACAATGTATTTCAAGTGTAATGCTCAACTCTTCTTCTGAATGTTTTTTTAGTATTTGGAAGATGGCTCAAAAGTCTTTGGAAGTCGGGAGCCAGACTACGCTGGACAGTATTCCCCCTGGTCATGTGATACAATAGGATCATACATTGGCTCCAAGGATGCTAAACCAAAAGATATCACTAGCACTGTGGAGATGATGGCAAGTGACCCATCTGTTTTTCATGAATTGAAAGGTTTTATTGATCTGTTTTTCACTTGCTTGCTGTACTCTCTCAAAACAGAACGCAGAGGGAAAAGTTCTGCGCGAGCCTCCGCTGGACACCCAGCGACGCTCTGCCGAAGCCAAAGACGATGATCCAATCATTCCCTTTGGCCCTCTGCCCACAGTGTCTCCCTTTGGTGCCATTTCACGCACATCGAAAACGGGTTACCAGACCACTGGGCCGGTACAGGCCATGGCTTCCTCACAGGCCTCAGGCTCGAAACACCTGACAATGACAGGTGACTAAAAATCTTTATACACCAGTAATCAAAAGTGTTTCTATAGCTTAACTGCTAGAGCATGGTGCTTGCAATGCTAACGTCATGGTTTCGATCCCCAAAGAATAAACATGGCTGTTTGGTATAATGTTCTTTCCTTACACAGCAGACTATTCGTATGGAAACCACAGCAGCTGGGGCAGAGCTTCGTACTCTCAGCACCAGAGCATGAACACTCAGGGACATTTCAGCGAGCGGTACACACTCTTAAACCATCTGA
The DNA here is from genome assembly GCF_024868665.1 of Triplophysa rosa. NCBI lineage: Eukaryota > Metazoa > Chordata > Actinopteri > Cypriniformes > Nemacheilidae > Triplophysa > Triplophysa rosa. The sequence goes on from NC_079894.1 coordinate 15,822,643, forward strand.
GAATTACATGAAATGCGTGCTTGTGTGTCATTTATCATGATGATGGTACACATGTCTGCTTCTCATGTTTCCGACAGTCTGCCCGTGTCCGCCTCTGACCGCGAGCAGCTCAAGATCGAGCTCCAGCAAGTCAACCAGCAGATCAGTCAGCAGACCCGGGGCATGGAGGTGCATTTGAAATGTCCATTTAAATTCATGACTCACAAATCGGCCAGACTCAGGTTACATGGTTCAATGTATCCCACTTAGTAATATTAATAAATGTCTGTCTTGCTCGCTCACACAGGCTGCCAGTAACTCCATGCTCCTGCAGAGGGAGGCGTGCGCGCTGGCGGCTCAGCCCGCGCCAGCAGTGAAATGGTCTACAGCTGCAGCTGTATCCAGTGAACAGCTCAGCCTGGAGCTGCATCACGTTGAGCGAGAGATCGGAAAGAGAACCCGTGAAATTGCCTTGGTGAGTCAAGCAGGCATCCCTAGTTCCTTTGAAGTTGTATTATTGTTGTTGTTTTGTTTTTATTTGTTCCTTTAATGTATGAAAATTTTGATCTCAGTCTGTGTCCACAATTACAGGAGAACCAGGTGGCTCATGAATACAAACTGAAGGCCACAGAGAACGGGCAGCCTGACCATAAAGCCCAGCTGGAGGAACTCTCCTTAGCGCTGGGGTGAGTGAGCAGCTGAGCTTTTGCACACAGAACTCTTTGTTAATTGCCATTGAGAAGATGCTTTGCTCTAGAGAACCTGCAGATCTCGAATAGCAGTTACTGTCTACCCAGAGTAAAGATAGAATGTTTTTTAAAAAAATGTTTTTTTGCTGCCCTGACAGACATTAAAAGGAACAGGTCACCCAAAAATGAAAATTCTGTCTTCATTTACTCACCCTCTAGTTGTTCCAACTCTGTATAGATTTCTTTGTTCTGATGAACACAGAGAAAGATGTTTGGATGAATGCTTGTAACTAAGGCTGCACGATAATTTATCGCGATACCACTAAATCCTATTGAAATCAAGCTGGCTGTGATATGCAATGTGTCGATTTTTTTATGCTTAGCTTGTCTGTGAAGCACGTCTCTGCTCGATCTAAAAGCAGTGCGAGTTTGAGTCGCTTATAATGTGCATTTGAAAAAGCAACACCGGTAATGACATGATCATTATAAATATACTTTATTATCATAAAAATACCTGATGAGGCTTGTGTAACAGTGATAAAAAGATGTCCATAGGCATTTCCTAGATTCTAGAACTTGTTACGGTCTTCTTCTGCAGTGCGTTTTTGGAGTTTCCACATGAGAGCGCCCTCTGGCCTTCGGATGCAGCAGCATTTTCCCGTACTTCACTCAAAAGCTGTGCATAAATCACGTTAGGTCGGTTTATCGCGACAGCCCTACTTGTAACCAAACAGTAGTTCTTGGCCACCATTGACTACCATAGTAGGAAAAATACTTGTTCTGTTGAAAACAAAACAAAAAATTTTTGAAGAATGTAGGATAGCAAACCGTTCTGGTGCACTTTTGACTACCACTGGACTTTTTCCTACTATGGTAGTCAATGGTGGCCAAGAACTGTTTGGTTACAAGCATTCTTACAAATATCTTACTCTGTGTTCATCAGAACAAATTAATTTATACAGGTTTGGAACAACTCGAGGGTGAGTAAATGATGACAGAATTTTTATTTTTGGGTGAACTGTCCCTTTATATATCATATCCACAAATACACTAACTCTCTCTGTTGTTGTCCCCATCTCTCCACCAGTGAGGTGTCTAATGGATCCAGTGGCATGAAGCCAGCCAGTAGCGTGGGTGGATCTATGCTGTCGCTGACCAATAAGACGTCTTCTCTCACCCTCTGCTCTGCTGACCAATCAGCAAGTAGCTCAGACCTTCAAAAGAATGGTGTCGTTCACTCTTGCTCTTAAGAGTGTATTTACACAAAACACACACACAAATATCCTGTCCACCTCCAATGGTCAACATGCTTTCTTGGTGGGGTCTTAAAAAACATCTCTTACCTAATTTGAACCGAAGGGGATCCAGGATCGTGATAAAGACGCCGAGAGGCGTTTTTAATATTCAAAATAAGGAACGCACATTTTCACACGCGCACACACCTGCATGCTGCTACATGCATGCACAAACACAAACCTCTCTGTTGTTTTATTTAGAAAATGAGCAGTATCTGCCGTGATATAAATTTTTCTTTTTGTTCTGTGAATGAGCTTTTTGTTTTAAACGACTTCTCATCGCCTGGAAACCAGGGCATCTGAATAATGCTTACTTTTTGCCGTTTCCCCCGTATATCAACAACAAACAGTAAACCCAAAGCTAGCATGGAATATGTGATCATTAGTGGAATGGAAGTGAAAATCAAGCACACATTTTTAGCATCGGTACTAGTTACTGTAACGAGCGCTGCAGTCAGGGCCTGCGTTGAAACATTTAAACTCCCTGGATCCCTGCAGCCTTGGATATGATCTGACTCGCCAGGTGTAACGTAGCATGGAGAACCTTTTATGAATCCATTTTTATGGACCGTTAACATGGGACTCCACACACAATTTACAACCGTGGCAGTGTATCGCTGTAAGCCAGTTAGATTGAGCTCTGGATAACACAAGGGGAATATATATATATATATATATATATATTGTCAGGTTTTTGTTTAATTTATGGTTTGGCTATATAACTGTTAGGGAATTTGTAAATGTGTTCTAACACGCATCTAAAGCATTCTGTTTTATAGAATGCAAACAAATGTCTTTAAGAATGAGCACTTTTTTCCATGTTTTTTCCATGTGTGTGCTTTTCAGTATAAGAGGTTCGACACTTCAAGTCCCTTGTGTTCTCCAGAGCTTTGCGGTTCGGGATGAAATTATTTTCGTCTCCAAGCGCCACAGTCGTTTTGTAAGATTACAGCCTATAAGGAAATATTTTCATCAGTTTTCCCTAACTTCTGTGAAGTTGCATATTTGGCTCTCCTGGTCGAGTTTGCATATTCATGCCGCTAAACCGCTGCACAGAAAAGTACCAGGGAGTGTAGCTTCAACAACGGCAGGTCCCGTAGCCGACTATCTTACAGTTTTGACACTCTGGAGAACATGAAATTTACTTATGAATTTCTATAAAAATCTTGACGGGTTTCCAGACAGGTGTTTATACTAGATTAGCTATTTAATGTCTTTTAAATGAAATAGATCTGCAAATGACTTCTTTGTTTGTATGATTTGTTTGAAATCAATTCTATAGAAAACCAGACAAGGGTATTTCTCTAAACGGTTTGTAAAAACATTATGCAAATTGTCGCATCAAATTGAATGCAACCGTTTACATAAAAAAGGTTTTTACAAACTATAGACACATAAATTGGTTCTGTTCATAAAGGAGGTCTATTTATACCTCAACCACCCTGCTTTGACTTAAATGTGTTTTTACACAATCTATTCAGTGACTGTTTAAAAATGAGGCCCCGTGAGAGAACACGATTATTTGAAGTCTTCCTATAGTGATGACATTCTTCACGTGTGACATTTTGTTCTAGTCTCTTGAGACCGACTATGATATACAGCTCCAATTTTGGGTGCAACCTCTTAACATGTAATCTTTGTCGTTTTTGTGCTATAGTTGTGGTGATAGTTGATTTCTCCTATTATGATGACTTGTAGTCACGGTCATTTGATGTTTTTGCTCGTGCAGAGCGCACACAGCCTTTTCAAGAAATCATCAAGATTGAAATCGAGCTGTGCTGACACGCAGAGATGACGTCAACCTTCCTAATGAGGTTTAAACTTATTGTGTGATGTCCATCACACTTGCTCTGAGCAAATTCTCCAGAATGTCATCTTTATTGATGCTAAATTGTTACTTCCTCCCTCTCTTTAACATGAAAATTCTTTGTCAGTTTTAGTAGCGTTTTCCATGCTGTTGAATTCTCAAGACCTAGTTCATGCCTTGTCTGATATGTAAGATTATATAATGCTTTCACTCCGTAACTAGGAGCATTTAGACCTTTCCATCTGCTCGGAGACTTCTGGGCTTTGTTGTAGCCTGTTGTTGGGTCAGTTAAACAAAAACAAGGTCACATTTCATTCCAAGATCAAAAGAAAAATATGTATTATGCATAATGGAAATTAAGCTTCTTTTTAGGACCATTTAGGTTGTTTCATTGTTACATTATTTTAATGGTAAATTCTTACAAATCTGGTCAGTTATTGTTTAGTAACTCCCATTATTCTCAATGGTGATTCTTATATGATTTGCATTACCGAAATATTATTTAAATGTACATGTTAAGACAATACCATAATTACCTTTGCATAATAAAAATGATTTATTTTTTTGACTTTTTGATTTTGGGTGAAATACGCCCCAGAAATGTTTTAAACGTGTTTTGTGAGATTGACCCAATTGCCTTTTCTAGTTACCGATCATTAATATGAGACACCTCAACTATTGCATTTGCGTTCAATGGTTCCATTTTATGAAATACCTGAATGAATTGCGCCAGGAGAATAGGCTCACTGAATTTCCTTTACATTTAAATAGAGAATTGCACACTCCTGCAAACTTGTGTAGGATACGTTTGAATCCAGTGGATACTCTTTAAAGACATGAACATGACAAACCACGTTACAAGGCAACGCTTTATTTTTTAAAAGAGGCAAAAAACTGGCTTTGAGTCCAAGAATCATCTCCTGGCTGTGTACAGGTTGTTCTTGTTGCAGTCAGAATAGTCATATCTTTGCCAAATTAAACTTGCAGGAGCTTTACTAACACGCTCCAGTCACCATTAGCATTGGGTTTTCTTTGGTTCTGGCTAGGTGAACGTGCTAGCATGATGTGCATTCTGTTTCGCAATGCTAACTGCTGCTATGACAGAAAAAACGGAGCCTGATGCGTTAGCCAACGCTTTGCGGGTGTGCTGACTTTTCCTTTGGCTTTCACAGAGTGCCCAATGTTGTGCTACAGCAAGCATTCTCGAGTGATGCACTGCCAGGATGCTTTTTATTTTAATGTTTAGATTATATGGGAATGTGCTATCTTGTATTTAATATTTAGCACTTGCTTGGGTGCTGTTGAACTTTTTTCTTCAATTATCAGTGATCTCACTGAGCTAATTATTTCTATGTGGATATTTTTTCATTTGTTTTACAAATTAAATCATGTCGATTACATTAGCAACTTCATGGGAAGAGTCATTGTAAGGCTCATTTACAGTTTTCTGCATGAGTTTTTGTTTCCTCAATAGAGAAATTGCAGGATTGAGTGATTTTCTTTGAGAACGGGTCTGTTCGTAATGGATGATATTCATTTCTTTGCCTGAATTGTCTGTTTTGAGCAGACCTGTTAAATTCATTTACATGAAAAGCAAATTAACTCATTTTGAACCTTATAACACTGTTATGGCTGTCTTTTGTGTTTTTGTTGTTGTTGTTGTTTTATTCCTAACTTTTTGGGAAATGTAATGGCTTTTTTATGATTACTTCCAAGTTGTCTTGTAAAATCTCTTAAATTAAGGTACAGGCTCAATTTCAACAAGGAAAGGTTTTATATATAAATATATATTATACTCCATTAAGGAATGTTTAGAACCATCTTACTCCAATGTGGATGTAGCCATTATTACGCCATTTTATGACTTTGTAAAAGAATTCACTGTGTGAAAATTGGTTTGCATTTTTGTATAATACAATCTGCTTTTTTGTTTGCAAGGAGAGGGAGGTGAAACTGGATGTTAGAGGACAAGATTAAAAAATAATTTAACTGAAACCTGTGATGTTGAGAAGAAAGTGTAACTTGTACAACAATGATTCTAAGCGAGAAGGATGGAATAAACAATATTGGTAACACTGCTATAAAGATCTGTGTCTGATGTGTCCCAACATTGCTCTAAATTCTTTCTCTAAAGTTCCACAACATTAAAGGGTTTATTTATGTTAATACAACTCCAACTCTATGGACAGCATGTGGCTTTATGTTAAACACAAAACATTTAATCCACAAAACTGTGTACAGTAATGGACTTATAATGAAAGTATCATTACATTTGGATAACCATTAATATACTGTTGCGTAAGTTTATCCACTTGAAATGATCCCACCATTGACAACTCTCTGTACAGCTTTAACACCAAAATAATTTGCATGTGTAATAGATCCATAACTTTCTAAATAATTTGACACTAGACTTCTACTTAAATGTTCCATCATATTTTTTGTTCTTTATATTGGAATGGAATGAACAGTGTAAAATTTCATTTTAAAAGGCACATGTGACATCAGCATTTCATAAATAACCTTCCTTTAGAGTGAGATCAGGATATGGATTTCAAAGGTGTGCCATTTATCCTACAGGAAAATTCTTTGATTTTGAAGTTATCCTTTCCAGATGGGATAACTGAGATGAATTAGCTTCTGATTATTATGTAACCTATTAATTCGCTCCATGTCGTCCTCTTTTAGTGTGAACCCAAAAACCTGTGGAGAAATGACGTGTCATATTTAAGCAAGACAATGAGTGAATGAGTTCCCAGTCTGAACTGGTGAAGACAACAAGTCTTTGAGATCATCCTTGATTTTGTACCCATCCGATTCAATGCCGTGTTGCTTATAATTACTTTAAGCACAGTACCGACTTGTATTTTACAACTACTAAACCATAGAATTCAAGTCTAATAAAACGAAAAACAATTACCAACAATTCAATTTTTGATTATTTGCTTTTTTTAGTTGACTGATTTGCACTTTTCTCCAGGCTCACCTGAACAGGTGGTTGTATTAGAGATTTTCATATACAGTATCATGGTTATTCCACATGAGTTGGTTCCCAGCTCACACGTCTCCCATCATGCAACAATCTCATGGCTGCCATGTCTGAATCATCCAAATTGTACCCAAACACCTGCACAGCAGGAGTGACAGATCACCATAGTGAAATCATTCACAGACATGGTCTGTGTCTATTAAAAAAGGATGATCTCAAAGAGACCGAGAGAACGTATGGAGCACTGCATAACTTGCAATAAAAATACAGGGACAAACAGAGAATTGTTAGTTTGTGCATTGCTTAACTTGTTTCATTTCAGGCTAGACATTAATTCAAGCACATATAAAGATCTAAAAATGTAACGCGTATATTACAAAACATCCTGAATATTGATTTAGCTGCAATAGAAGAAAAGTCTAACAAAGAACACTGACAGACACTCTTGCTGAATAACTAAAGTTTGGTGGTGGTGTTTTTTTCATGTTAAATGTTTAAACTTACTTGGCAGTTTTCATGAATTCTGTCTGGTTTGGTGGACTTTGGAATAGTGACAACTCCGTTCTGACAAGACGTAAAACTCAATTGATATATAACATCATAACAGCGTCCTCAAAATTATATTTACTAGCAATTACAGAAAGAAACTTTTTACTATTTTAAATATCACATCAAAAGCAAATCAAACATCATTATATTTGTAGTATGTTGTTAACAAAAAACCCCAAAGGTTTTATGTAAGTTATAAACCACACCATCTGACTTTCCCCCAACTCTCAAACTGTTTTAATACATATTAAACAGCTTATGAGAATGTATTGAAATCTGTACCTGAATACTCCAGCGAATGCAGATTTGGGATGCGCTGCGGCCGTATTTCTGGGCCAGCTGAAGAATCGTGGGGTGAGTGAGAGCCTGACCTTTGGCCAGAGGACAGTAGCCTTCAAACACAATACCCTCTTTACGACAATATTCAACCAGCTTCATTGGCTGCTGGAAGGGATGGAACTCCACCTGCAAACAAATCGGATTCACACAAAAAGTCATTCAATCAAATCGAGTTCATCTGGTTTAATATTAAGTCCACAAGTGCAACTACAGGTGTGATATTGCAACAAAGGGACAGTGCACCCAAAAATGAATGTACTTTTATCATTTACTCATTTTCAAGTCATTCTAAACCTGTATGACTTACTCTCTTCTGTAGAACACAAAAGAACATGTTAACATATTGTATGGACACAAAACCACGGAGACATTTCTCAAAAAAATACCTTCTTTTGTGAGCCACAGATGAAAGAAAGTCACGATGGCACAAATTTGATGTCTTCCCTAATGCAACAGTTGTATTAAAAAGTGGATGTGAAGTGACCCAAACTTGTTGTATAAAAGCGGCTAAAATCTCTCATTCATTCATACTTGGTTAACATGAGGAACAACTCCACCAACGTCTTTTAACTCGTTCAAGTGACAGATGAGAAAGTTACTCACGCCGATGGCACGACACAAACCTGTAACAAAGTTCAGTGGGTGTTGCTTGAAAATTAACAAAAAATGAAGATTTACATGGACAATAATTGAAGTATCATGTCTAAACAGTGGTGAAAACAGAGCATCAACCTTCATCATAAAGCTCCTCCAGAGCTCTCCACGTCTCCTCTCTAACCTCTCTGTTAGAACGACCTGAAACCATACTGTCAGGCCAATGCATCAGATACAAGTCTGTGAGAATGAAAAGAATTCCAGGTCAAAATGTGCTACATAGTGTGATAATGTGATAAAGATCAGCAAGAGTTTAACAAGCAAATGGACCTTTGATCCACCATAACACACCTACCTAAATAATCCACCCCCAGTCTGGCACATGATTCCCGGCAGGCTTGTTTGGCGCTCTGGTAGCCGTAGTCTGCAGGCCACAGTTTGGTGGTGAGCCAGATTTGCTCTCGCGGTACACCACTTTCAACCACAGCTTTCCCCAAAGCCTCTTCACAACCATAACGTTTAGCTGTGTCTATATGCCGTATGCCACACTGCTGAAGAGCGTACACTACTGCTTCATGACTATAACCTCCCTGATGAGATGTCCCTGTTAAGGGAACACAGCAGACAGTCAATGAATGCAAACACACCACATATTTTCCATTGTCTTACCATAGTAACAATAAATCTGAAATAAAACTTTTACTATAATAAAACCAAGGTTTAAATGCAAACATATTTGGACATATACCATTGTATTTTTTGCTTTCCTTCTTTTTGAATTTAAATTAAAAAGTAAAATTCCCATGGTTTTATAATCTGAGACTGCAATTGCACTATGCTACCTTACCACAAGAAGCCCCGTAGCCTTATTTCCAAGCATGAGCTAAACAACAGTTACGCATTTACTAGACTGCGATATGTTTCTATCAATGCGATAAACAAATGTAAGTTATTTGTGTTTGTGTAGTTAAAGTGTATTCTCACCTAAACCCAGAATAGGAATATTAAATCCATTAGAGAGCGATATTTCAGGACAGGAGAGCGCAGCGCTGCTTGCAACTGTCACCATATTCTACTTTGAGTTTACCGAGAATCCTTATAACATTGCACAATGCATTTCGATGTGCAGTCTTTTATTAAAAACCGAAGACTGTTCTAACTGTAGCTTCACACGGTCGAAGAATGAGAGCAGAGCACACATAACACACTCGCTGCTTGCTCAGTCTGTCTGCAGGAATGAAAAGTCTGAAAGAGGCATGTCACTGTCAGTGGTGTCGTAAAGTTGTTTGCGACGGTGCCTGCAGCGCGATCACGATGATATGATCATATATATTA